>NC_143486.1:97135445-97411044 GCF_027475165.1 Benincasa hispida
TAGCCAAGAGTTCACAGCTCACTCAGGATTTAGGTCATGTTATCTGATGAAATTGGGTTGAGCACTCAAGGTTTCTCAGTGGAATCCAAGTGTAAACCCCACTGAGTTCCTAATAAGTCCAGGGTCGAACTCAGGGACTTGGGAAAACAGGTTGCGGTGGTAATTTTTAGAAACTTTATGGTAACCGGTAACATAAATAGTTGTTTGGTTTTGTTGATTGCGGTAATGAAAAACAAACAAATGTGGCAGATTTGAGGAAAGGTTGATTGTGTGACACTGAGTATACAGATGAATGGGTTGAGAAGATCTTTAGCTAACGTTACTTGGGAATACATCAAACTATGCGATCATACTACAACCATGCACAGCAAGTCATTTTCCAATGCAAATGCAGTGCTCCTAAGTCTAGGACGCATGTGTTGAATGCAAAAGTGTCCATAGAGCTTATTCCTAAGTCTCTGCTCTTTTCCTATACGATGATGCAAGATGCATAAAGGCAAGCAGTGCTAATATTTGCCCATGCAAAAGGTGACCGCACACAATCATATTCTATCTCTAGGATGCATGCGATACTTAATAGCAAACAGTGCTTATTCCTAAGCTTCTATCTCTTGATTATGCGTTCTAATCTGACTCTCTCGAGCTTAGATTCTAACCTGACTTTCCCAAGCCTAGATCCTGTTCTTAGACTACCCTCCCGAGTATCTCTAATGGACGAATGAAGCATACATAATACAAGATAATCGCATCGAAAGAAGATCCCCAGTTAGGCTAGCTAAATGCTTCTCAACCCATTCAACAGATTTAGCTACTCATGCGTGAATAACAGAGAGTGAATAGATATAGAGAAGTAAATTTCATTTCTATAAATGAGTTTGAATATAAAATAACAATGGAAGATAAAGGTAGAGAGCCTGGTAGCAATCTCTTGCTGACCGAGGTTTTTACACTGGCAATCTCTATTCGGTTCAAAAGATATTCCTGCTTCCGCAGGAGCTAGCCCTCTCTCTGATCTTGAAGCTTCCGGTGCTCTCCCAAGCTTACCAGAACGATCTATCAACACAACTTCCTTCACTCGCTTCCGCCTTAGAACAAAAGAAAATCTAAGAATAAGGCTAAACTATCTAAGGAAAAATTCTTTAACGGTCCGAACTGCTTTTATGAAGGATGTTTTCAGTATTTATAGAGCTTCCGGGGTGAAAGGCGACTTCTCTCTTATGATTGCACAGGTGGGATGGCTTTAATTCCTTGACTGATGCGCCGAATATTTGTCACCAAAAAGCTGAATGTACTTGTTACCGTTAGTGGCTGTCAACTTAATTCGGATTCAACCGTCATCAGCTTTCTGTCCCATCGTGATTAATTATACCTTTCACCCAGATACACCCACCAAGTTGCGCCGGCACTATGCGACAATCCTTCTTGAGCAGATGTTTGCGAACACAACCACCGCAAAGCCTTGTGGTAATGCTGCACTCGTCCATTGATTTCTTGTGATCGCTCTTTCCGCCTTGCCTCAACGCATATTCTGCATAAAAATAAAAAAATCAACTGTTTCTATGGATGAACGCATGCTAGCATATTATGAATGTTATGAATTTAATGCTTTTTGGATGCAATCTAACATATTTTATCAACGCAAGCTAGCATTGTTTAAGAAATTAGCACTATGATAACGTGCATTTTTGCCCGTTATCACAGCCCCAAATTTAAACAATGCTTGTCCTCAAGCATAAGTTAAATATTTCCTTAACAAGTCGACCACAATGTTCTTTTCCTAAATTTCTCAAGGATGCTTCACTCAAATCCTATACACCAAAATTTTCTTACGTCTTATTCAAGTCTTCTCTTAAAATATTTCTAAGACCTAGGGACCGCAAGTTTATCCTTCAAAAGGACTTTACTAAATTCCAGGACATTGCATGATTTATTTCGAAAAGAAAACTTTTCCATTGGGTGTTAAATGATTTTATCCTCGCATATTTCTTGACATTATTATTTTTCTGACCTTGCGCTGATCAAAGTGCCTTACCTTGAGCACCGAGTTCCTGGTATGTACCGAAGGCATACCAGTAAAGTCCACTTAAAATCATGCTTGTCCTCAAGCATGTGTTATACTCAAGAAATTCTAACTCACCTTTATGCTTTCCTTTGCGATGACCAGCTTTTTAGAATATAATTTACTCATGCCTCATCGCCGCAATGCTTTCCTTCACGTTGGCTGCTTCTTCACAGAGAACTTTTCTAAGTTTATATCTAACCAGTCTTTGCTAAAAAACTTTTTACTCATTCACCGCAACTTTGTGTTTAGCTTTTAAGAATGCGTTCGCCAAAACAATTCAAAATTTTGCAATGACTTATTCAAATGCGGCGTTGAACCTGGTTACGCCCTTCGTTTTGGCTTACCTCCACGTGTGTCATGCGGGCATCCAACTTCGGTTGCGTTTTATATTCAACTCAACTCATGTCTTGCTTGTTTTGGCTTGCGCCAGACAGAGGAGTTGCGTTTATGCTTGAACCTGGCGACTTACCTTCGTTTTGGCTTGCCCCCACATGTGTCATACGAACATCCAACTACGGGTAAGTGCCTTTCATAACTTAACTCTTATCAACATAGGTTTCCCCATTGCGTTGACAGTGGAGTTATTATTCTAAAAAATTCTCTTCACCCTTTTTTTTTTCAAATGATCGCAATTCTCCGAGATCTCTGCCACCCTCAAACCTAGAGGTTAGCAACATTGTCACCGCAAAGCTAAAAAAAAAATCAACAGGAATGCGATAATAAATGTTTGAACAAAGGTTTTGAAGAAGCTAAAAAGTAAGGAACGCCTTGCGATGATTAATTAGAAGATGCGGAGAATTATACGTACCATCACAGAAACACCGCAAAGCAACGCAATCGGGAAAGAAAGAATTTCAAAAGGGTAAGGCATACAAGATAACAAAAAAAGAACCTTAGGCAGAATAACGCATGCGATCATGCGTTGGAATCCACACGATCGAAGCCATACGTTGAAGGATGAAAGAAATTCTTCTGTTGAATTGCGCACCGAGGAGACTTATTGTCACACCTACAAGAGCAAACGTACCACAACCAAGGAAGCAGCCATATATCCAAAATGACAATAAAAGAAAAATAACTTAAACTAAGAAAGCAAGGTAAAGATAGAGTAGAAGACGTCCCTGGAAAAATAGGAATGTTGTCACCGCAAGGAGTCTTCCATGCAGGAGATTGCTCTCGACTGCTTTGGTCAAGGAGCTTACCCTGACCGTTGGAACTTCCAGAAATTGTTGGGCTCATGTTGGCCACCATGTGCTTAGAATTATCGTCAGCTCTTGCGACTGATTGCCCTTCTACCTTGGGGTCAATACTAGCTTTCGGCGCATCGCCTAAACTTCAATATTGGTTGCAGCCTGGTCGCACAAACTACAATACTCCCAAGATAAAAAGTTTGCCTGCAGAGACACAAAACTCAACAAATAATTAGCTGCCAAGTCCCCAGCAACGGCGCCAAAAATTTGATGATGGAAAATTAGACATCAATTTACTTCGACAACTAAAATCCCTTGGACGCAATATGTGATGCATGTTCTTAAAATATGCGTTGATTGTCATGCGTCGATGGTCATGTGTTGGAATAAATATGCGTTAATAAATGTATGCGATGACCATGTATCCTGTCATAAGTTTTCTTTCATTCACGCCAAGTATAACGCGAACGCAAGTTTCTCGGGTGATCCAAGGTCGAACTCAGGGACTTGTAGCAAAATGAATGCAGTAATGTGCATGCGGCGGTTGAATAAAATAATGGATGGGAATGTTTCTAAACTAACCCTACTCTTAATCCTAAGTAACAGATAACACAATTAGAATATGCATGAGAGGTAGAGACACGACAACTCTTGACATAAAACAAATGAATGGGAAAATAGATAAAATGCGAAGATGTCTTCATTGCGACCCTTAAGAGTGACCGTAAGGGCAACCTTAGTCAACTCAAGCCATGCAATCATGTTACACACACTTGAGCCTAACTCTAGGACGTATGTGGTGTATCTGCAATATTGCCGGGAATCCTATGCCTATTTAGACCTCCATAACCCGCTCATGAGCTCTCGCCGCATGAGCGTGCTAGTCGCATACCACCGTATCCTACTTCCTGGATGCATGCAATATCCTATCGGTAGGGAGCATACGCTGTGTGATAGCAAACAGAGCTTATCCCTAAATTCTCCATTCTTGCCTATATGTTCCAATCTGCTCTCTCGAATCTTAGATTTGGGTTTTCTACTACTCTCTCAAGTATGCCTAAATGATGAATGAAGCACTTATAGGACAAGGTAACCGCATGAACTTTGTTGACCTAAGATTGTTCCTATCTCTAGTGACAATGCTTACATTGCTTAATGCAACCAACAACTTACCCTCCTTGGCAGTAAGTTGTTGCTGACTTTACTCATAGACAAGCATTGCGTTCGCCTATAGATAGGCATTGCTACAGCTTCACACTAAACAAATAAGTTTACTCACACACTCACGCAACGCACACCTCTCGGTGGTTTGCTACATGCTTCATATTCCTAATCCACATGACTAAGTATGTGATACTCAAGTAATCTCACTAAGTGATGCAATGAAAATTAAAGATGCTAACTAGAGAAGATGAATATGGAATTGAAGGAAATATAGAAATGCATTGAAAACAAATTGTATTAATTCCTTAATCACAAAATGTCATACAATATAATATAAGAAAAGAAAGGAAAATGAAATGACCGGCTAGAAGCAAAGACTTGCTTCCAGCGGATCTGCGTCAAGGCTGCCGGTGGTGTCATGGATGGGCGGTCGAGCTGACTCTCTCGAGATCTAGCTCCGGTCGAAGGCTCTGGTCGTCACTCGGAATGGATGAAGGGGGTGAAGAACTCTCAAGCTTCTTCTCACGCATTTGTTTGGATCGCAGGGCAAACCTTGGGTTGTAGGGGTAATCCGCGGACCAGTTGGAATTTTGCTCATTGTTTTCTATTTATAGAGTTTGGGTCATCGACAACATTAATGGACTGCTCTGATTTTGACATTTAACACGTTAGTCCTTTTCTGAACCTCTGCTGCTAACGACGTGGTAGGTGAAATGTCAACATCAGCTTTTGATTTTCCCAAGGTAGATGCGTTGATGCGTTCATTCCACCAACCTTGCGTTGATCCCATTAGTATGCATTATTGTGCAGCCACAATCATTCAGTGACTGCATTCGCTTAATACCGCAACTTTACACGATGATCACAATCGCTTGACGAGCGCAACTTTCATGCGATGGACATAGCGGCTGATTACTACAACATCCATGTGTTGATCGACTGCGTTTGCCTTTGCAATGGAGAGTTTCTCCGCATGCGGTCGTATCTATGCGATGGTCCAGTTTCCGCATTTGCTTCCACTTCTTGCATTAGCTACAAAATTAGAACATTGAACGTATAATAATGCATAATAATGGGTTAGTCGAGATTCATCGTGTTGAACGATGCAAGCTCATTTTCTCATGAATTTCTATCATAATTGTCGCATATTCTGCTTAACAACCTTCATAATTTTAAGTAAAGGGTCTAAGATGACATGAATTTCTGCATGTCATCATTACCTATGGTCATCCTGGTGAAATGTAAGTCTCTATTATGAATGGCGTTATATAATGAGATTAAACATTTTGTGGTCCGATCTTGTACAAACTATTTTGTATAGAATATCCTCGTTCGCATGTCTATACATGAATGATTAGGATCAGATCATTTGTAACACCTACAATACGGGCCATACTTGCAGTGTGACAAAGATATAATACCCAACGTTATCTATTTACTCTAGACCATTTAGGTTATCACTTAAATATGATCCACCCGTATGTCTCTACGTACATATTTAAGTTACAAATATAACCTTTGATGTTAGTTTATTGGTTTGTGGTTAATGCAACTAAAATATCATATATTTTATAGACAATGAATAAAATATCATATATTTTATTAAAAAAACACAATAACTTTGTTCAATAATGTTTACAAACTATAGAACCTTAAAAGATTTAGGGCATTAACCCCAACAATTCTGACTGTCCATCCTTTTGTGGATGAAAGGCTATGCTAAACTTAAGTTTAGTACTGAGAGCCTATTGCAAGCTTGGCCAAAACTTCGACATGAATCTTAAATCTCAGTCAGAGACAATCGATAATGGTGCTCCATAATGACTAACAATCTCTACTACATACATCTTAGCTAACTTATCCAAAGAATAAATGGCTTTAAGTGTTAAAAATCTCGCTGTTTTAGTCAACCTTTCAATTATCACCCAGATGCCATCATGACCACTATGAGTGCGAGGAAGTCCAAACAGAAAGTCCTTGGTAACATGCTCCCACTTCTTATGGCACTGAGAGTGGATTTAGGAGCCTGGCTAGTTTCTGTCTAATAAGTTTAACCTCCTCGGCAAATCGTGCACTTCATTACATATTCAGCTATATTACATTTCATCTTAGGCCACCAGTAGAACTGTTTCAAAGTCTGATATGATTTAGTGCTACTTGGATGCATTGTATAGGCTGAACTATGGGCTTCCTCTAAAATCTCTTGCTATAAGTTCGACCTATTAGGATCACATACACAGTTATATCTTATTAAACTCAATCGTTGCTTACATCATAGTCTGTCTGATGGCCTTGCTGCACGATTTCTCTTATCTGCTTAAAAATTTCATCATATTTCCATGCCCCAATAATCTTATCAATTAGGGTAGGCCTTACCTGAAATTATGTAATTAAGCCTCATTGGTTATCTACTGCTAATATTGCATTACAACTCTTTAATTCACACGAAAGAGATGAACTGATAACATTCAATGAAGTTTTCGAGCATAATGTCTTCCTACTCAACACATCAACTACCACATTATCTTTGTTTGAATGATAATCAATAGTATAGTCATAATCTTTTATCAACTCTAACCATATTTTTTGCATCATATTAAACTATTTCTGATCAAATGTTGGGATTAGTGTCCTAATTTTCCCCGAGTCTCGTTGTTTTGTAAGAATACACACTGTTCAATGAATAAAATAAGTGTTATTTAATTCTGACATTTACTCATATCCAATAAACAAAGCTCATTGGTTATCTTATGTGAACTTAAGCATTTATATGTGATATACAAGTGGATCATGCCTTAAGTGATAACCTAAATAGATTTGTAGTATAAGGATTAAGGTGAGATACCTGATCCTGGTGACACCACGGATACGACCTGCTTTGTAGAAGTTTACAGGTGTTGTAAACTACTACAGATGGTTGATCCTGACCATTCATGTGCAGACGTGTGAGCGGGGGTGTCCTATACAAAGAGTTTGTATAAGACCTAGACCACGAGATGTCTAGACTCTGTATATAACGTCGTTGATACTAAAGACTTGCATCTCACATAAACGACCATAGGTGACATGACCTTAATCCTGAGTGTTTTGAGAACTACTGCCTTTGAGGGCGGTCCTTTGATTAGTATAGGTGAGAGTGGCCAGATTGCCAACTCAACATACCTACCTTTTTGGGGACTTGTCTGATCTGGGAGCTGGTAACTCAATTCGCAAGATAGAATTCACTTCTTTCCCGAAGCAGAGATAAGTAGAGAGATTGCTCCCTTAAGGGCTGATTCTGGGGCTTGAACATAGTGGCTACAGCTTCTCTTTGGAAGAGAAGACTCAGTCATAGTAGGACTATGACTTATGTTCATTAAAGAGATCAATGGTACTTGAGGAGACAGATGTAACTACAGAGGCATAATGGTGATTGGCCCAGCTGTACTTATGAGCGATCTATGAAGGGTTGTCGCACTGCTGATTGGTTAAGATAGACACATAATATATCTGTTGTAAGGAGAGTTCAACTGTCGGTCTTTAGTGGAGTGCCTGGCAGTTAACGGATGGTAGATCCCGTGACTGAAAAGTTTAGTCAGTTATTTACGTACCATTGGAGCTTTGAGTTACAGATCCATAAGGTCCCCTTGGTAGCTCAATGGATTCAGTTGAGGATCAGTTCTTGGTTTTGATTTGAAATGTTCAAATTGACAAGAAGTATTTTGATTATATATGATATAATCTATTTGATGTATGAGATACATCTAGTGGAGTATTGATGTAAATGAGATTTACATTAAGTACCATGGAATAGAAAAAGAACTATGGTTTATATGTTTCATGAGATGAAATATTAAAACTATAGGTTATAAATATAGCATAGTAAGTTGGTTATCATTTATGTTTATAATATTAATTATTGGATAATTATTTATTATTTTTTTAAAATAATCAAAGTAGTGGGTGGTTATTGAATCATGGTAACCGTGAGTTTAAAAGGAAAATGGTTTTCCTATTTGAAAAAGAAGTTTTTACGAAAGATTTAAAAAGTTTTGAGTTTTCTCTCCGTGCTAAAGAAACTCACGGGGTCGTCAAGTAAATAGTGATTTACTAAATGATGGGTGGGCGAGCTAAATGATCGTGCAGTATTTACTAAACAATCGCATAACTTTGCTGGACGATCACTTGTCCAAAATAAACGATCGTGTAGAGTCTGTAAGCAATAGACCAAGCTAAACGATGAGCTAAACGATCGCATAGCTTTTGCTAGACAATCACTTAGCTTTATCTAAATGATTGGGAATCGACTTATATGATAGGTCTCCGCCATTTCCCACTTACCCAGTCCTGTATGCGAACGATGTTTCCTCCTTCGTCTGCCTCACTCCAAGTCCGAACAACCCACCTTCTAGATTCTCACACTAAGAATACCAAGGTCGCCTTGTTGGTGGTGTCAGACTCAACTCGACACCATCGAGGTTTTCTGGAGGCCGTTCGTGGTGTGGAGAAGATCGTGACCGAGGCGATCGTTGAGGACGAGTGCAAAGAGTTCGTGTTGTGTTGCGGTCGTGTAGATCGAGCGTTCGTGGTGGCTGTTGTTCTAGCGATTAGAGTGCACAACGGAGCGTGAAGATGCTTCTGCCATTGTGCGTAGAGTTTGCTCTCTCTTTATTTGAGTTTATTCATGCCGTAATTTCTCTGTGATTTGTATAACCATTTGTTTGAAGTTGACTGTAAATGCATTGTTCATTTATGATGAGATTTGGATTAATCTTGTTCTGCTGCTCGTGGAAATCTCGTTTCCGATTTCCTTCAATGACATACTTCAAACTTTTATGATTTGTAAGTATGCGACATTTTTCCCCATATAAATAATGTCACCAAATCTTTAGGGCCAACACTATTGCTGCTAGCTCCAGATCATATGTTGGGTAGTTACACTTATGATTTTTCAACTGTGTAGAAGTATAACCTATAACTTTACCCTTTTGCATAAGAACAAACTATAAACCTTGGCGAAAAACATCACAGTAAACTTCTACTTAACACTAGGTGTTGGAAGTGTTATGTGCTGAAACCAATCTCCTTTTTAATTCTTGAAAACTTCGTTCACAATCCTCTGACCATACAAATTTAGCATTCTTCTTGGTCAGAGTTGTTAATGGAAGTGTCAACTTCGAGAATCCCTCAACAAAGTGGCGATAATAACTAGCTAAACCAAGAAAACTACGTACCTCAGTTACTATCTTGAGTCGCTTCCATTTAAGTGCAACTTCTATTTTCTGTGGATCCATTGAAACATGTTTAGCAGAAATCACATGTCCAAGGAACTTTGCTTGCTCGAGCCAAAACTCGCATTTGCTGAACTTTGCATACAATTTCTTATCTCGCAATTGCAACACTGTTCTTAGATGCTCAGCATGTTCCTTTTTACTCTTAGAGTAGATCGGTATATCATCAATAAACACAATTACAAGCTGGTCTAGGAAAGGATGAAATATCCTATTCATCAAATCCATGAATGTTGTGTTGGGTTTTATGCCATAAAACTCGTAGATAGTAAGTGTTATTAATTGACTGTCATCAATAAAGAGTTATAGATGTTAATTCAATAAATGTTATTGTTTGTGTTGTTTTCTATTTTTTCTTAATAGCCATAAATCCAATAAACTAACATCTAAGGTTGCCTTATGAGTCATGAATTGTATATGGAGACATACAAGAATCAATGTTCAAAATACAACCTAAATGATCTATAGTATAGGGGTGAAGGAAAGAGTTTTTTAAAGAAGAATCGAGAGCTCTAGGGAAAAAAAAACTATAGAGAGTTTTTTCTTGAAGAACAAAAAAAAAAAAAAAAAAAAAAAAACCAACTCTGTGAAGGATAGTCAATCATAAAACTCCCCACAACTCATGATTAACTAAGAGAGAATTAAAAGGAAGGAAGTTATCTCCCTCCCTTTAATTTCAAAAACAAATTTAAACTAAAAAATAATTTAATTTAAATAATACACGCACACACACACATATATATATTATATCATTTATAACATATAACTTATAGTTTTTATATTGTATCAAATACAATATACCCTATAGTTTTAATTCTCTCAGTAATGTATGGTATTTAATATAAGTCACATTTATACTAATTTCAATTATATGAATCTCATCCATATAATTAGTATTTAAATCATATTCAAATATTTAATTTCTCTCAAAATAATGTATCAAATATATTATATTAATTATATCACACATATAACTAATTTTAATTTAATTATATCACATATAATTAATTCTCTCAATTAATTTGAACAATTCAAATTAATCCAAAATTAATTCTCAATAGACCTTGTCGAGCTACAGATGGGACCTTATGAACCTGTAGATTGAAGCTTCAATAGTACTTGAATAATTAATTATACTACTTTAATTAAATTATTCAACATCTATTAATTGTCGATCACTCCATATTCTTCGCAATATAGATATATTTTTGTGTCCATTAGATATAACCAGTCAATAACGAGATGACCCTTCACAAATTGCTCGTAAATATAGTTGAGCCAAAATTACCGTTTTACCCTTGTAGTTACATCTAACTCTTAAGTACCACTGATCCCTCTAATAAACAATAAGTCATAGTTCAAGTATAGCCAAACCTCTTTTGGGCCAAGAAAGATTGTGGTGCAACATTGTTAAGCCCTAGAATCAATTATTAAGGGAGAAATTTATCTACTTACCCCTAAAATAGGGAATGAGTGAATTCCATTTTGTGTAGTTGTATTCTCAGCTGCTCAATCAGATGAATCCTCAAAATGGTAGCCTTACTGAGTCGACGATTTGGCCACTCTCACCCATACAAATCAGAGGACTGCCTTCATAGACAAGAGTTTACAACTCACTCAGGATTTAGTTCATGTCACTTATGGTCATCCTGGTGAAATGTGAGTCTCTATTATTAATGGTGTTACATAACGAGACTATTCATTTCGTGGTCTGGTCTTATATAAACTCCTTTGTATAGAATATCCTTGCTCATATGTCTCTACATGAATGATCAGGATCAGATCATTTGAGCACTTTATGACAATTGTAACATCTACAAAGTGGGTTCGTAGTGTCATAAGATAAGGTACCCAACCCTATCCATCTACTACAGACCATTTAGGTTAACACTTAAATCTGATCCACCTGTATGTCTCTACATGTATATTTAAGCTACATAAGATAACCTTGGATGTTAGTTTATTTGTTTATGGGTTAATGCTACTCAATGTCGAATAAAATATCTCATATTTTTATTAAATAAATAAAATCATTTGTACATTACAATTACAAACTACAGGACCCATGAGATTTAGGACATCAACTCCAACACTTCAAATGTTCTATCCCAAATTTCTTCTCAGGGTTATCTTGCATGACCCTACACTGCCTGTAAGTTCCTGAGCAAATCTAACCATCATCTGTTCCCCAAAATTCATCTTTACCTGGGGTTGGTTAGTTTCAGATTTTG
Organism: Benincasa hispida; assembly: GCF_027475165.1. NCBI lineage: Eukaryota > Viridiplantae > Streptophyta > Magnoliopsida > Cucurbitales > Cucurbitaceae > Benincasa > Benincasa hispida. Next base: position 97,147,363 of record NC_143486.1, read on the forward strand.
ATTTCTCAGTTCTACTTATTGCACCACCGAGAGCTTTACTAGTTCCATCAACTAGTTGTTTCTCCATCCTACCAAGACGAGTCATAATCCCCAGATCACAATATGTGACACTATATTTAATAAAAATCATGGATGTCTTGCTACATGCAAGCCTAAGATATATTGACTCTCTAATACATAACTCTCAAGTCTCCCAAAATAATTCTCTGATACCAAGTTGTCACCATCCCTTCCAGATTACCCACCTAATCCAGAAAGAAGGTGTGAGATTTAAACATCACCTCCATTGATGAAATTTAGCATCCAACTAACCAGCTAAACTTGTACCTGAACTTGAAAACTTACATAATGATCATTTAATACATTTAATTTCTAGTTGGCATATTCTATATCATGACAATCACAAATACATTTCATTTTATTCAATCTCCTATTATATACAAACATCAATAAAGTTTATGTACCACAAAAACTCCTTTAATACTATACGACCACAACTACTTTATTCCACACCCCCAAAACTAAAATACATGTGGTTCATGATATGAAACCTATTTACAACGGGACTTTAAAATATATAGACCTAAGATGTATCTGGTGACCCTTGGGGGGAGAGGGGAAACATAAAACATTGAAAACATGAGTTAATGCCTAATGAGTGGTAATCTAATATAAACATAAAGTTTCTATTTTTAATCATCAATAAAGCAAGTCAAATCATTCAGTAAATCATTGGCAAAATATAAAAGATTCAGTAACATCTCAAACACATGCTAGTAAAACAGTGGCATGATCAAATCTCATAGAAAGCACATTATAAAGCATCAGACGTTATCAGAAAATCACACAACCTCTGTACCCAAATACTCGTTTACAACGACAGATTACTCTTGACAAAAAATGCCCCATGCAGGGTAAACCAAATCATAAGGTCATACGTGCACGCAGAACTACCTCTATGGCTAAACATAGATCTTCACCATAGGCCTAGGTTAATCTGGACTCCCTGGTATACTCTAGCCACATCGGACCCTGATAGCCCCCTATTAGCCTAGGTGGCACTACAGGCGCAGGTTCCTCTAAACTCCTCGGTATACTCTTGTCACATCTGATCCCTGCAGCTACTTGATTGCCTGAGCGGTGCTACTGAAACATATTCAAGTAGCACGATAAAATAACCATCTCTTGGATACAAGAATCAATAGTATGAAACCACCATCACAACCAATCAACATTCTTAAATCCACCATCCAGAGACTTCCATATAAAACCATACAAATCACAATTATGTAAAATTAGGTTCCAAACTTCATTTTCATAAATCCAGCTCGTATAAAACCAATGAGAGTTCAGAAATCATAATTTGAGCATTTTTGAAATAATAGTAAAGTAAAACAGATCATGACATCACATTTCATAAATCATAGCATACTATTATACATAAATACTTTTTATATCAAAATATTAAAAAATAAATCATTCACAATCATTGGCACAAGCTCCTCAGGTTATAAGCTTTTCCAACCTCAATTTGATCTAAAATAAAGACCCAAGGTTACTAAACACTCACAAGAGGTCAAATTAATCCTAAATAGCCCTTAGTGATTCAATGTGTTCAAATAAACTCAATTTAACACCTAAACACTCACATTTTGCTCATTAAGTCAAATTTTCTCAAATTATCCAAATTGGCCCAAGAATCACTAAAAAATCCAAAAGTACTCATTTTAGAGTCAAAATATGAAGAACATCCTAATTAGGCTGCAAAAATGCTCAAAAATGGGCAAATGGGCACTAAAAATGGGCGTGGGCGCTGGTTGTGGATGTGGACGTGCAGGGTGGGCATGGGACGAACGCTAAGGGGTGCTGGACACGGTAGAAGAGCGAGTGGATGTGAGGCAGGGCAAGCGCGCACGCGTGGGTGACTGAATGATCAAGCGTGCACAAATAGGGGCACATAGAATGGTGGCCGGCAGCTTCCTTTCCCAGTTATTTTCCTACCGCAACTCGATTTTCCAAAGCTTATAAACACCATTTCAATATTAAAAAAAACTTCAAATAAATTTTACGAAACTCAAGAGGAACCTCTTAACTAGCTTACCAAAAAAATTGGGGGCCAAACTAGCAAGCTCAGATTCACCCGATTTTCAAACAATCTCTATTTTCTTCAAGTTTTCTCAACCTTTCTGATTTTAAATCACTTTGGAAATCCTAGCTTGTCTTCTACACTCATTGAGCTTTCATTTGGTTCATAAATCATGAAAATTGCATGGGTAAATTGAAAGAACTAGCATTCCAAAAATATCATTCATAAGTTGCCAAAAACTGTCTTTTCTTTACCCAATCAATTTGAGTCAACCAACTTCTCGCTTGTCCTACTGGGTGGATTCTTCTCATTTTTTTCTTATCCTTTTTATCCCTAATTAAGTTTATCAAGTTAAATTTAATTTACAAAATATTTTCCAGCCCTAATACCCCTTCTTCTTACTCTCGACCTACTTGTTTCACCTACCAAGTTTTATTCCTTCTTTCTTTCCAATAGTTAGTCAATCATAACATATATTCAATTTCTCCAAAAATAAATGATGTTACTAAGTTATTGAATAAATAAAAACGAACTTTCACCTGTAAAGTAATATTCTAACTACTAACTTCAACATTTAGCAACAAGGCATGCTTAAGTCATATAATCAAAGTGATTCATTTAGCCCGATTCTAAACTCACTTATTTAAGTTAACGCTAAGCATAAATAAGAGGAAAAATGACCAGGGCTTACAAGTCAGTTCCCGTTTTTTGTGAATTTTGTCCTTGAAATTCAGCTAGAAATCATCAGGAGAATAAATGAGGGTATTGGCTCTCACTTGTTGTTTGCTTTCCCAAGTTGCTTCTTCCACTGCATTGTTTCTCCACAACACTTTAACTAGTGGAATTTCCTTGTTCCTCAATACTTGCTCCTTTCTATCTATGATTTGTATAGGTTCTTCCTCATAGGATAGATTTTCCTTAAGTTGTAGTGGTTGTGATTCTAGAACATGTGATGGTTCTGGAATATATTTACACAGCATCAACACATGGAACACGTCATGAATCCTAGAAGGCTCTATTAGCAATGCCAAATGATAGGCTGATGGTCCTATGTGTTCTAGGATTTCATAGGGCTTTATATATCTGAGACTCAATTTTCCTTTCCTACCAAAGCGTAGCACTCATTTCCAAGGAGAACGCTTCAGGAAAACTCTATCTCCCACCTTAAATTCAAGATCTCGACGACGTATGTTAGCATAAATTGTTTGGCGATCTTGAGCCATCTTAAGTTTCTCTTTGATAACCTTAATAGTATCCGTAGTGTTACACCAATTTTGGACCGAGCAACTTCCTCTCACCAACTTCATCCCAACATATTGAGGTCCTACAAGCCTCATATGGAGCCATTTCAATACTGGAATGATAACTCTTATTATATGCAAAATCCATTAGTAGAAGATGAGAATTCCAGTTGCCCCTCGAAACATGTCCTCCAAAGTCTGAATAGTCCGTTATGACATTCCATTTTTCTATGGATGAAAGGTTATGCTAAACTTAAGTTTAGTACCAAGAGTGTGTTGCAAGCTTGGCCAAAACTTTGACGTGAATCTCGAATCTCGATCAGGGACAATCGATACTAGTGTTCCATAGCGACTAACAACCTCCGCTACATGCATCTTAGCTAACTTATCCAAAGAATTAGTGGCTTTAACTTGTAAAACTTTTGTTGTTTTAGTCAACCTGTCAATTATCACCTATGTGCCATCATGACCACTCTGTGTGTGAGGAAGTCTAAACAGAAAGCCATGGTAACCTGCTCCCACTCCATTCTGGCACTTGAAGTGGATTTAGAAGCCCAGTTGGTTTCTGTTTGATAGGTTTAATAAAGGAATTTCATAGGGATGAAAATGAAAATAAGGGGCGGGACGGGCTTCCCCGTCTCTGTTTTGGCCGGTTGAGTACGGAACGCTAGCTTTCTCTACTTTAACACTTCATTCACTCACACCCCGTTAACATTTCTAAGAAAAATTGATCTGTAATAAATTATGATTAGATAATTTGGTGGATATAGAAAGATAGATACCGTCAATGATGCACTGAGTGTTCTCCATCTTTTTATTAATTTTTTTCCCTCTGCTTTTTTTTTTTTTTTTTTTTTTTTTGTTAATCTCTCTTTAACTTTTCCTCCTCTTTAAAGTTTCTCTCGAAAATTCTTACATATCTCATTCGTCTTAGTCCTCTACCTTGAATTTTTCTCCCTCGATTAAAAATCTCTAATTGTTTTAGCATTCAAAAAAGTTGTTGCCACTCTCTACCTCTAACCTTTTCTCAAACTTTTCTTGATTTTTTTCTCTCCCTCCATTTTTTTTCTTCCAAATCTTTTACTCTCTTTAATTTTTGTTTACTATCCATATTCTTTTATGTTAAACTTTTTTTTTAATAATTTGATAATTCTAAAATTCCTTCTTAAAACAAAATATTATTCCATGAAAAAACACTTATAATTAAATTACAATATGTTTTGGAAGAATGGAATGAAATAAAACTCTATTACAAAAAATAATTATTATCAAATCACAAAATAGAAAAGGTAGAGTTTTTCGTGAATCTCGAATCTCAAATTGACGTGAATCTCGAATCTCGATCAGAGATAATCGATACTAGTGTTCTATAGCGACTAACAACCTCCGCTACATGCATCTTAGCTAACTTATCCAAAGAATTAATGGCTTTAACTTGTAAAATTTTTGTTGTTTTAGTCAACCTGTCAATTATCATCTATATGCCCTCACACACCACTTTGAGTGCGAAGAAGTCCAAACAGAAAGTCCATGGTAACTTGCTCCTACTCCATTATGGCACTTGAACTAGATTTAGGAGCCCAGTTGGTTTCTGTCTGATAGGTTTAATAAGGGAATTTCACAGGGATGAAAATGGAAATAAGGGGCGGGACGGGCTTCCCTGTCACCGTCGCACCCCGTGAACATCTCTAAGAAAAATTGATCTGTAATAAATTATAATTAGATAGTTTGGAAGATGTACAAAGATAGGTACCGTCAATGATGTACTGAGTGTTCTCCATCTTTTTATTAACTTTTTTTCCCTATATTTTTTTTGTCAATCTCTCTTTAACTTTTCCCTCTCTTTAAAGTTTATCTCTAAAATTCTTACATATTCCATTCGTCTTAGTCCTTTACCTTGAATTTTTGCTCCCTCAATTAAAAATCTCTAATTGTTTTAATATTCAAAAAAGTTGTTGCCACTCTCTAACTCTAACCTTTTCTCAAACTTTTCTTGTATTCTCTCTCCCTCCATTTTTTTTTCATCCAAATCTTTTACTCTTTATTTTTTGTTTACTATCCATATTCTTTTATGTTAAACGTTTTTTTTTAATAATTTTATAATTCTAAAATTCCTTCCAAAAAAAAAACATTATTCCATGAAAAACACTTATAATTAAATTAAAATATGTTTTGGAAGTATGGAATGAAATAAAATTCTCTTACAAAAAATAATTATTATCAAATTACAAAATAAAAAAAGTATAATTTTTCTTTTTTACATTCAAACCACAAACTACATAATTACTAATACACTTAAACCAATTGAGCTCATTTTGATAATTAAAAATTTATATTATCATTAAAAAAAATATATAGTAGATCATTTTTTTTAATTTATTAGGAACTTGTTAACAACGTTTGGAATGTCGATGGAAATATAGATAAAATATCAACATAGATGTATATTTCTATTTTTTTAAATTAAAACAAAGGTTTAGACTAATAAACGATAGTTTTTAAAAAAGTTAAAATGTTTATTATTTGTATAATATTTAGTGACATTTTGTTGTTTACTTTTATACTTCATGATTTTTTTGCAAAACCATGGAAATGTCAATCAATCTCTCATGTTGATATTTGACCTATGAAAATGTAAAAATATCGATAAAAATATAACTTGTATATAAAAATTTAATATCATATCTATTAGATATTTTAAAAGTTCAAGAAAAAATATAAAGTTTAGAACTAAACTTGTATTGAACAAATAATAATAATAAGAAGAAGAAGAAGAAGGAGGAGGAAGATTTTCAAAAATAGAAAAATAAAAAGAAACTATTTATATAAAATAGTAAAATTTAATCATTTTAGATTTCTATTAGTTTCAATAACGAATACACATTAAACTTTTATCGGCCTTTATCAATGATAGATTTCTCTTAGTTTTTATCTTTAATACACGCTAATAAAAGTTTATCAATGTTTATTAGTATTTTTTTTTACTATTTCTATAAATAATTTGACATTTTATCTATCGATAAAAATTTTCGTAATAAGAATAAGCTTTTGTAAAAAAATGTTTGTGATTATAGTATTTGTTATAATTTTTCAAAAAGTTTATGCTTCATTTGCTCACAATTCACAAGCATTTCCACCAAAAAGAAAAAAACATAAATAAAGAAAAATAGAGAGCCAAAAAAAAAAAAAGAAAAAAAAAGGCGAACAAATTCCCTTCATATGATTGGACGCCATCAAAGCTGATCCTTGCCTTTCCCATCACCAAACGGACACACTCACGTCCCACGCACACAACGCCGACGGAATCAAATACTCTCTCTCTCTAATTCCATTTCCATCCGCTCTTCTTCTTCTTCTTCTTCTTCTTCTTCTTCTTCTCTGTAATTTGTTTTCAGGCTGCTCTCGAAAGTCTCTTCAACAAGCTCCAGATTGCGCTACCATACGTGTTCATACGCCTCCAGGTAAGTCGTTTTCATCGATACTGCTCTACTCTCACAGCGTTTCTGTATCTGTACTTCGTATTTTCTGCGTTTTCTGTTTCTTCAATCATCAATGTGTACGTGCGCTTCTGTTGCATGCGACGCTTTCGTTGCATCTCTTGTTCTTCTTTCGTTCTTAGAACGATTTGTTTTGTAACCGACATGGTTTCTGTATCCGTGAGTTGTTTTGACCGATTCTGTAGTGAGTAGGTGGTGTTGTTGTTGTTGTTGTAGTACTGTAGATCGTTGTTTCGGCTTCTTTTTAGTTTTGAACCTTTTAGTTTGGAGAAAGAAGAAAAGTAAAAGACAATAAAGGAAACGCGCTGAGATAATATATTTTTTTATATTTCTGTTTCCGACGGCGAATCTTTCTTTTGCGTTTTCTTTTACTGGACTGCATTTCCTTTTTGTGTGTTCTTGGCTTTTGGAATCGTTTTGTTCTGTTTAGTCATTTTGAGTTTCTAATGAATCGTCGTCTTTCTTCTGAGTTCGGGGCTGCCGTCGCTGAAGCTAATTCTCTATTTACTAGGATTTGATTGGTCGAATCGGGTTTAATTTTTTCCCGCCATTTTTTTCTGAGCCTAAAAGCCTTCCCGCCTTTTGTTCATTTCATGAAAACCTTTAGCATAACATCAGGAATACAATCTATTTGTCCGGAAAATTTGTTACGGGTCAGACTTTTCCGGGACTATGCAGCACAATGCTTATGTCTGCTCAATGAATCCAAACGGAATTTGGATTGATTTTGTTTCTCTTTCCTCTCGCTTATAGAAAAAAAATTAAATAGTTGAAAATTTGTCTTTATTAGTTTGCTTGATAACCGGGAACAAAGAGGAAAAGGTTGGACTATTGAGGGTCTAGCAGAATCTTGTTTCCGGACCTTGTATACTGTAAAGCATATGAAATTAATGACGAGACTCGTAGATTTTTTTTTTTTTTTTTTAAAAATCCGGTTACCGAGTATCCTGGTTCACCACCATCAAGCTGGGAAATCGAATAAAGTAATTACTGTATTGGTTAAACTTGAAACATGGGCAATCTTGAGAAGACTCTGTTTTGAAAATCCCCAAGGAATTATCCGAATTCGTCAAGCTGGGATACAACTCTCGAGAAATATCATTTTGGTTAGCGTGAGAAGTCAGCGTCAAAATATCATTTTGTATTTGGCCAAGTGGGTAGTTGGATTGCTTTTTTTTTTTTTTTGGAGCATTTGGATTGCTAATAGAAGCACAAATCCCATTGGATCCAACTAGTAATTTTATTTCAAAGAATTTCCTTAACATCATGGTTCGTGGTCATAACCAGAAACTTTAGGAAATAAAGAAAATAAGGCGTTCTTTCCGGCTAATTATTATTAAGCTTGCGTAACGTGTGGTTTGGGCGAGATTTTATAAGGCATATACAATGTGCGGCCATGTTATCGAAGTTCTCTTTCTCAAAAAAAAAAAAAAAAAAGGAAATAATTTTCAATTTTTTTGGGGAGAAAATATTGGACATATGAGTTCCTGTATGTAAACCTCCACTATCTGGAAATTTGAGGGCTCTATTTTCCGAATCAAAACTTTCGGTAAGTTGTCAAAATGTGCTTGGGATTTGACTCTATGCAGGCCATTTCAGCACTTCTTTCTCAGGGAAGAAAAATGTTAAAAGCTGCAGAAAATTGAGAATCTTTCATTTGTAAAGTGAAATTTGAGATCTCCTACTGAACAGTACAAGAGACTGACATTTTTTTAGCACTTTCTTTATAATTTCCTTTACCCCTGTCACATACACTAGCCTAAGCAAGGTACTGTCCTAGTAGCTAGTTCCGTGCTTTTTTGGGTTTGACTACATAGCTGCCCAGAAACGAATTGTCATGATTTTACAGTTTCAGTCTGGTGTGATCTGAAAGCCCACCTGCCATCCACCCCGAAGAAGATTTAACTGCCCGTCCAAGGAATATTACCAGACTAAATGGTTACCATCATCTAGTGGATGAAGTTGGCCAAAGGACAGAATATCTTTTATTTTGGGACCCTCGCAAATTCTTTTCATGGATGAAGAAATTATGGTTCCTTCAAATTCTCTCACTACAGTATGTATTTCACGGGCTCCTACGATTAGATTCCCATACCCACTGACAATAGCAATAATTCTACTCCACTTGCCTTCATTTACCAGAGAAAACAAGGCTGCAAGCCAGTCTGTTCAGTCAACTTCTGTCTTTGAAGCATTCCTTAGGCCAATTGTCAATTTTAGTCACGTGCCTGCCTGCGCCTGCCTTTTGAAAAGGTCTAAGGAAGGACCATATGTCTTCTTTTTCTTTCAAATAGATATTTTGAAAGATATTCTGATGTTTATTCGCTCTTTAGAAGATGCGACGGGTTTAATACCAACATCGAGTTAGTCCACTGAGATTAGTACTTCTTTCTCTCAACCTAAATTAGAAAAAGTAGCTAGCAATTTGTTTGACAAATATTCTCGACTTATGATGATTTTTTTTTGAGCTAGATTGGAGTAGACACTGTTTGAATGTTGGGCAAATATTAGGACTTAAAAGTAAAAGAATGTATTGGTGACTCATATTAGAAATTAGGACAACGATTATATTGCAACTTTTATCCTACTTTTAAAAGGATAAAAGAATTTTTTAAATAAAAGGTAAAGTTGGAACGTTGATCTTATTCTTTGTAAGGTTGCAATATTACCATTAACTTTTCATAACGTTTTAAAATTATTTTCGGAGTAGAAAATTTATTATAACATCGGACAAAAAGTTGATGTGCATGATTGTCATAGTTTTAAGGCTTAATCTAAGGAAGCACCCTAATCTAGGGATGACAACGAGGGCGGGGATGCACTCCCCATCCTTGTCCTCGTAGAGATTTTTAATCCCCATTCCTGTCCCATTCTTCATTTTAGGGGTTCGGAGTTGGGGTTGGGAATTCCCTTAGGAAATTTTTTTTGCTTTTTATTATATTATTATATTATTTTTATTATTTAAAATTAACTAAATTTGGTATTTACATTGAAATGGTAAATTTTAGGTAAGAAGTTAGTATTTTTATTATATATATTTGTTTGAATTAATAATTAAAAAAATATTTTAGTGCTTTTTATTGTGAATTTAACAAAAATTGAATTTATTATAATAAAAAATTAAATTTAGAAAAAAAAATTAACTAAAACAAGCTAATGTTGTAGTAGTTTATATATATATATATATATATATATATATATAGATTAACAATTAAAAAAAATTGGGGTGGGGGTGAGGTTAGGATCCCCGCCCCTGATCGAAGTTCTGATTTAAATCTCCAGTTTGACTTTCGTATCCGGTCAAATCTTGGATTCCCTGTTCCGATCGGGTCGGTGACTCATGGGGAATTTTGGTATTCGTACTAATCACCTTCATGCATTTAAGGTCACCACCAAATTGATTTTCCTCAAGATTGTAAATGATTATGTTTCAATGAAAATTTTTAAATCACCAATCAACCCAAAAACTTAAGTTTATAGATTATGGTAAATTCTAATTATATCTATATTTTAACACTTTCTCTCACTTATGAGCTTGAAAATTTGTAGAAGAACCAACAAGTAGAAATCAATATTAATTAATAAAGAAATAATATTATAGAAATTTAAACACAAGTTTAAACACATGACTCTTGCTCTAATATTATATTAAATTACCAATTAGACTCAAAAGTTTAAGCTTATGGGTTAGAAAATTTTAATTTATCTAACACTTTAACAAAAATGTTGAAAACATTTACCAAGTGTAATATTGGAGTATTATTGAAATAAAAGACAAGTCAATGTCGTGTCCTTTGAGGAGATTGAGCGCTTGGCCATGTTAGCCAATGTCATGTCCTTTGAGTGGTGTACGCGTTCTGCGAATGGTATGACCTACCGTTGGCTCGTGCATCTAATTCTTCTTCTGACTCAGAAGATGTGGGTGGGGATTCTCTTTAGATCCCGAACTGGTTTTCCTCTACTCTTGATGGAAAGGTTTGTGTCCCTGTTAGTTTCTTAGAATAAAAGTTCTTTAGAAAAATAAAATAAAAAAAAGACAAGCCTTCTCCCAAAAGTGTACTGCATACAATACATAGTCTCATACATGGTCCTAGTCTTGAAGATGAAACTATCACGTTTTCCTTCATTTCCGTAGCAATACACGTTTTCCTAAGAAATCATCAAGTCAATGTCGTCTCTCAATTTTTAATTTGTTCCAATTATTGATTCGGTGTTGTTATTATCAATTCATTGTAAACAAAGAAATTAAATATGTATTCATTTGAACTTTGCTAAAACATGTCTCAAGACATGTTCCTGGGTTCAGTATCTTAATTAGGGAGAGAAACAACATAGATCCATCAAACTTTGAGAACGTAAAATATATAAAATCTTGTCACTGTAAGTTTGAGGCGTTTGAGACGAGGAGTTGAATTATTTATCTAGATAATTGTTAGTTGTTTAATGAATATACTTTTTATTCACGAGTCCACAAACTTCTAAAACAAAACAGAGTCGAATTAATAAGATTACACTTCCAACTCTTACTCATTGGGCAAATATGTTGTAGTGTTTTGGGAAATTTTTTAGTTTACGGTGGTATCATACTTCTGAATTCACACTATAAATTTGCCTTCAATTTGTATTCATAAATACTAGTGGACTCCACATTAATGTTAATAGATCTCAGCCTATTTTTAAAATCGTATTGATGTGACACACATTAACTGGAGGTCGTATGACAAATTATCTATACTACTGTAGTATAGAACATTTCATATAGTGTTATACCCCACATGTTTGTTAATAAATACATTTTTGGAAAATTTTTACGGATATAAAAAATGTCAAACTATTTAAAGAAATGTAAAAAAAACAACGATAGTAATAGGTTTCTATCACTAATAGACACTAATAGATTTCTATCTGTCTATTAAAATTTTACTATTTTGTATAAATAATTTTTCTTATTTTTCTATTTTTGAAAATTCCACTAAAAAATCTAAGGATGCCAATTGTTCTTTTGTTGCTTAACTAAACATGCTCTTCAACCCTAATTAGAGGCTGCACATCATTTCCTTTCAGTGTTGTTTTGGTTTAATTCAAAATATGTCATGATTGATTCGGTTCAAACGACAACCTTTTTCTTTTCGGTGCTTCGAATTAATTGTTTTTGTTGTCAAAGTCAAAACTTCGAAAACTTTTCATGCATTTGATTTCAAAAGCTCCTCAACTATTCTGTGCCCTACTCGGACGGACAAAGTGTTCTCAGTTAAGACTTTTTTCTTTGTTGTCGTTTTGCTCTGAAGATTTTCATTTTCCTCATTTGGATGTCACATTTAATATTGTTCATTTCACTTCAATTGCTGCGAAAGTGGGTGAAAGGATAGGGTGCTTTCTAACTTTCTTTACTTGCAAATGAGGATGATTTTTCTTTTTATTCCCTAGAGAGAATAGATCACCAAAACTTTTATTTACGCTTTTCTTCCCATGTGATTAGGAAGAACAAATAGCCCTTAATTATGAAAATAGTTAGGTTTATCTAGACAGCAACTATCTTTATATATCTTACTAGATTGTCCAATTATAATTAGATATGTGGTAAATTGATTAAGAAGATAAAGATTTATGAAGATGGGTACAACTTGAGATGCACCCAACTCACAGTACTACAGGGGGGATTTGAGTGGTAAAATCCCAATTTTCTTTTCCCTTAAAGAATATAGCATCCCATTATCTATTATTATGCTGTGGATCACTTTTTGAATGGCATTAGCCATTCTATTTGCACCATGGGTCACGCCTCATGCCCATCCAATAAAAATGTGGGCAGTTTTGGACATGCATCGTGGGGCATGCAGTTCACTTTTTGGGTCGCAACGTTTGTGCGTTGAATTTCTAGAACTAGTACAGTAATGTTGACTGAATTGATTAAAGCACGTTTACATTTTTTATAGATTTGAAATCCTATCAAATTTGGTGGGTTTTGCCTTGTTCAAAACGTTCTTTGAACTTTGTTTTCCTGTGCCCGCGGTGAATTTACTCAATCAACCTGGCTCCTAATCCTATTGACTTAGCTGCCTCGCATGATTTAGGCAGTCCAGATTGACATGCGATGATTGGGCAGATGTCAAAGAAAATAGGATTCATTTCGGAAAAAATTAAATAATAATAAAAAAAGAAATCTGAAATTACCGAGATATTGGGGGTTTCGAGAAATTGGTTTCAGAATAAGAAAAATAATGGAATTGTTATCGTATATGGACTTAAATGTGAATAGTAGTCTTCTTCTTCTTCAAAAAAAAAAAAAAAAGAGTGAATAGTGTAACTTTTTCAATTTGTTGGCTTCTGCAAATGATACTAAAGTTTTAATAATTTGTTTTCAGTTTTGTAGTGTCGTCTTGTATGAACAAATATTAACCAGATTGCTTGTTTAAAAAATATTCACATTTAAGGAAAATTATATAATAGTCAACTTCTATAATCTATAGTGTCTGTATTCAAACGCAGAAATTAAAAGGTGACACATCCCATACGTAGCGGTCAATTGTCTGTCAAAGCCAAAGGGGCGAGAGAACGCATTTTGAAAATAGAAAAATGTGTGAAATGAAAAAATAGGGACGTTTGGGGGTGTAGTAAGTGATTACAATAGTCTGTACTCATGGTGAGACTATTTTGCTCAAGCTAGAAAATAGTAAATATGATAACATGGAGGGAGAGAGAGAATGAGAAAAAAATAGTAAACAATAAATACGGTAATAAAAAAAGATTTTAATTAGTAATGCTGTAATTTGTTGTAAATTATAATAGTTGAACATGTCAACTTATATTTGATATGCCAAACATGGAAGGGATATAATAACCCACTTCAACTACTTGAAGTTGGGCTCAAACAAACAACTCCTAAATTCATCTCTAGTCTATTCTATTAAAATTTTCAATCATAATTTGTCACTTCCTACATCTTTCTTTATATATTTTAATTAATAATTTTATGTGATGAGGTTGAATAATCCTCTTATGAATTTGTGTTTTGTAAATTAAAATCGAATTCTAAAAGAACCGTTGAAGTTGTAATATAATTTACATTCAACTGTCGATGTTTCGTGTTGCAAGAACCTAAAAATCCTCGGTTTTGTTGAAGAAGTCTGATTATTTTGTTCATTTGAGTCGAACTGTTCAGAGTAACGACAATAATATGGTGTTGTTGCACCATGCATGTTGCCCAAGTGTGTGGTGATAGTTTCATCTTTGTCAGTAAGTCAAGAGTCTAGATGACATTCGTATTTCAATCCTTAAATTTTACCCCTATACTGTTTCGCTCATACACCGATGACGTTATTTGACTGTTCATTGACCCTTTTTGGTACGAATATAATAGTGTAAGAATCTGGGAGTATCATTTCAGTTTCGCATTCTGCACAATAAATTTAGTTTTTTTTTTTTTTTTTTTGGTTCAGATTACTCAGAGCTCAGCGCCTTCACTTTCTTGAGAAAAGGGGGTTTTTTTCCCCGGTGGAAAAAGTGCCTCTTTTAAATACTTGAGATCGTTTGGACGATTTATCTATATTGGTGGTCATTATCACTCCTTTCTTCAAGTGCGAGCTAAGTTTCAGGTCTTTTTCAAGACTTCTGTTCATCTTATATTGAATATTATTGCCAAATCAAAGGAAATTGGTTTGAATTGATTCGTTGATTATTGGTCTAAATGATTAAAGGTTGACTGAAAGTGAAACCAAAAGCAGTTTGTGATGAACAGAAAAGGACTCTTATGCCCAATGGAGCTTAATTCATCAAGTGTCTCTAGACTACCTTACACTTTATCACTTAAAAACAATATAAATTTTGTGTTTTACGGATTTGGATTTTATGCTATTATCATTATATTGTTCTTTTTGCTCTCTCTGCTTTCTCTGCTTTAACATTAATCCTTTGCCTTACCTGCATGGCTGGACAGCTCTACGTATCCTATAAAGCTTACACGAGGATCATGCTGTTTCCTCGCTTTTTCTCTGTGTGATAGTTATCGGTTATACAGATTTTGGAGATTTTCCCTCTTGTTCTCACTAATTCCCCTCTCCACTTTCTATCTGACTTCTTGTTGAACAACCCGCTTTCAATAGGATTGATAGTTATCGACCATCATTTTTGTTGCAGAAGTTCTTCTGTCTAATCAAGAGTTTGATCTCTTTCTCTTCACTTCTGGGATTATTTTGTTTTGGTACTTCATTGTTTCATTTTTTTGTAAAACGCGTCACCATGATCTTCTGTTCACTGTTCTTTTCCTTCGCTAACTCGAAACTCAATACTCAATAACTCTTTTTGTATTTAATTTAATATTTCGCATTGTTTTCATCACAAGTCTTCAGAAGAATTTTGATGATAATATTTGGTTATTGGAGATTGCTTGCAAGGGATATTTAAAATCTTGAATACTGTGGTAGACCCCATTTTTTTATTATCTTTCATATGACTGTTTTCTCTCATCCATTTTAATTTTGTTGGTAGCTGTGTTATCTTTTCTTCCCACTTGTTAACAGTTAGGAAGGCTGTGTCGGGTGGCATTACTACTTTTAAATGGCAACTTATTGCTTATTAAATTGTAGGACGTACTGTGCGATTGCTCTAAAAAGGGCCGAATTGCTCTCAAACTGATACTTGAAGGGGGTAGGCTCTAGAGTAAGCGTATGCCTGGGAATAAGTATAACGGTAACTCAAACGATATTTCAGACCGTATACCAGGTCGAGTGGAAAGGCTCTTGCGAGAGAGAAAGCTAAGGAAAAGCTGTAAGGATTCATATTCAAACGAGGTAAACGACTACAGTAAGGAGTCTGAACTAATTGAAAATGACCTTCATTTGAAAGAAGAAGAAACCATTGGAATTCCCTGTAAATTTTCGGAAGCTTCTGTAGCCTCAAGGATCTTTGCCGAAGGATGTGACAAGCAAGATGGAAAGCCTCCCAGACAACGGTTGCTGGTTGTGGCCAATAGGTTGCCCGTCTCTGCAGTTAGGAGGGGTGAAGATTCCTGGTCTCTGGAGATTAGTGCTGGAGGCCTTGTGAGTGCGCTTCTGGGTGAGTGGTTCTTATTGCCTGATTTTAATTGTCTTGTTTGCCATAATTGTCTTTTGCTTTCTTGATTTTCGTAATTTTGAATTGTGGAAATAATGAATTCTCGATGGATTTATTGAAAGGCGTGAAGGAATTTGAGGCGAGATGGATTGGTTGGGCTGGTGTGAATGTACCAGATGAGGTGGGACAAAAGGCACTGACTGAAGCTTTGGCTGAAAAGGTACGTGTATTTACGGCTCATTTGTGATTGTGTGAGAAGAGAAAGATGCAGTCCTTAAAATTTCTAGTACTCGTTGGTGTTTTTTGAACATTTATGAGATGGCATTCAAGTGTTTCAGTTACCCGTATTCAGTTTAACACCCCTCACTTCTGAATTCTTGTTACTTGCAGAGGTGTATCCCTGTTTTCCTTGATGAAGAGATTGTTCATCAATACTACAATGGCTATTGTAACAACATTTTATGGCCTCTGTTTCATTACCTTGGCCTTCCTCAAGAAGATCGTCTTGCCACCACCCGTAGCTTTCAGTCTCAGTTTGCCGCATACAAGAAGGCAAACCAAATGTTTGCTGATGTGGTTAACAAGCACTATGAGGAGGGTGATGTTGTTTGGTGCCATGATTACCATCTTATGTTCCTTCCAAAATGTCTCAAGGAACATAACCGCAAAATGAAAGTCGGCTGGTTTCTCCATACACCTTTTCCTTCCTCTGAAATCCACAGAACCCTTCCATCCCGATCAGAGCTTCTGCGCTCAGTACTTGCTGCTGATCTGGTCGGGTAAGTTTCTCAGCCATACGAATCAAAATTTTTTGGTGATTGTTTTTGTCACCATAAAAAGACAAGTCAAAGTAGATGATTATAGAGCTCTTGTACCCCTATATACAGCCAGGAGTATAGCATGAGAGTTCTGTATCCTTCCAACCTTTTCCAAGAATAACGATCATGATTTTTCATTATAGTTGTTTTTAATTAATTACACTTTGGATAATAACTTTTGAACACTTGAATGTCTTATGCTAACGATTATTTTATTTTATTTTTTTGGTGTGACCTTTCTGTGATGGCTATAATTTTGCAGCTTTCACACATATGATTATGCTCGTCATTTCGTAAGTGCTTGTACTCGTATTCTTGGACTTGAGGGTACTCCAGAAGGAGTTGAGGACCAAGGAAAGCTAACACGAGTGGCTGCAGTATGTTCCTGTTACTTTTTCATAGTGATTCTTGGATTGATGAAGCCTTTTATTTCCCCTTTTCTTTTTAGGAACTTGTTGGTGTCAATCTTAACCATGCCTTGTCCTTTTTATTTTTAAATTTTCAGTTCCCTATTGGTATCGACTCGGATCGATTCATACGTGCCCTCAAGATCCCTGAAGTCCAGGCACATATTGAAGAGTTAAAGGAAAGATTCAAAGGTCGAAAGGTATATATAACTGTTTTAATCCACAATGTGGTTGTTATTTGTCATACAAAAATATCACAGTAGATTTTCTGCATTAATGTGTGGCATAAAATCTAAGGACCAAGTCAGGATTTGCCTATTTGACATCGTGGTGGGAAGTAGTTTCAGTGTTGCATCGATTCTAACATAGGATTAACCTACCTTATTGTTCATGTTTCCACTAGAAGAGGAATATATACAAATTTACAAAATCAAATTAGATAAAAAGATCTAGATCTAAGACGAGTAGTTAATTTCAGAATGTAGTTTAATGTGTTTGTCATAAATATTCCATTTAGTTTTTTTTACAAACTGTTTTATGCAGCTCCATTTGAGAAGATGTTTTTCTTTTTCCCTACTTTGTTCTTTTGTATATTGATTATAACATTGTTTTTTTCCTCAACTTCATATATTAGATGAGAAAAAAGGTCAACAAACAGAGAAAACTTCAAATTGTCACCAGTTTCTTAGAAACTTGGACAAGGAATTATAAATTTTCCTCTCTTAGATAACCCTTTTACTAAGTTAACTCTTAGCCAATTTTAATATTGATGAAACTTTTTAAACAATATGGACTAAATTGAAAAAAGACAACGTATTTTTAGTTTTTATTATTTGGATATTCACTTTAGATGGACTTCTTTTCTTTAAATCAGTTGACATTTTGTATTGAATGAGTTCAAACTTTCGTTTGTTATGAAATCTTCTTCCTGCTGTTTGTTGTGATCACTCTCTGAACTGGCCTGCTGGTACTAATAGCAGTGTAGATTTTTACTGTTTTTAAATACATCACTCTGTTCTCTGGTTTTGTCACCTGAACAAAGTTTTAGTGTGAAGGATGCCTACTGCTTGATCTTAAGTAATTATTGACTTGGCCAGGAATTCATTTGGGTTTCATTCGACCATGAAAAGCTTGAGTTTAGTTTAGTGTTAATGCTTCTAGAGTTTGTGACTCAATTTGATCGGTAACTCTTACTACTATTTTCTGACTACACTGTTCTCAATCGTCTTGTATTTCTACTTTTGAGAACCTTCCATCAGTGCCACAGAAAATATTTATAATGATGAAAGATATATATAATTATTGGTTCTTAGCCGATGATCTTTTGTTTGGTTCATTAGGCTGTTCAAACTGCATTATCTCAGTCCTCTCCATGAAAGCAAACAAGTACAACTTGGTTTATTCCATTCTCAATGATGTCAGTCAAATTTTCACGTCCATCAGTTGAACTTTGTCTTATTCTTGCAATTGTTTCTGCATTGCAGGTCATGTTAGGGGTTGATCGTCTTGATATGATTAAAGGAATACCTCAAAAGATATTAGCATTTGAAAAATTCTTGGAGGAAAACCCTAATTGGCGTGATAAAGTTGTTTTGCTGCAAATTGCAGTGCCAACAAGAACAGATGTGCCAGAATGTATGGTTGTTTCTCTACACGTTTTCTATTTGAATGTGCTTGTGCGGTGCTAGTATAATTAGTAGAAGCTCTGGCTGAATTAACTGTTAGCTTCAGTTTCTGTTTGGGGTTTCAGACTATTGCAATCCTTTTAACTTCAACCATCCAGTTAGATGAATTATAAGGCATTCATTGCCACAATTAAGCTAACTGCTCCCAAAGCGAGCATAGCTCAACTGGCATATGAGTGTATTAGTAATCACGAGGTCAATGATTTGAATATCCCTACCCCCAATTGTACTAAAAAAAAAAAAAAGCTAACTGCTGGTCTATTTCATAAATAGAACTTTATGGCTATGAAAAAAGTTGGTTTCTTTAAAATGTACTGATAAAAATGAGAGAAGAAAGTGGATATATAGTTTAAACTAGATATGTTCATGTAAATATTGGTAGTATAGGTCTTTTCTCCCATTCTTACTTTGTTTATCTCCTTTCTCCAGGACTGTTTAAATTATTAGAATATCCTGTTATTCATTCTGCACCATGCACGTGTCTAACACTCCACAAAATAAACATGTACTTTTGGTAGATTATTTTCTTTCAATATTACATGTTTTCTGGTCTAGTCTATTTCTACTCTTGTTACATATAGAACTGTATAAACCAGATCTTTAAGCACTTCTAGATATCAATTATATGTTGTATCTTGTGTTCTTACAGACCAAAAGCTTACAAGCCAAGTTCATGAAATAGTTGGATGTATTAATGGGAGATTTGGAACATTAACTACTGTGCCTATACATCATCTGGTTTGTCCTTGATTTCTTTGTTAACTACTGTCGTTTTTTTATTCTGTTTGGTGCTTGAATTTCCTCAAGATTGTTAGATGTGAGCTATTTATATGCTCTTAACTTCTCTAGGAACAATGGTGGACATTGAATTTGTTTATGATGCAATGGTATCGAGATTAAATGGTTGGGTAATAGCTTGGCTGGTTAGGTTTCTTTTTTTTTTTAATATCCATGAGTGTCTGAGCTAGCTTACGCGCACCTCAACTAATCTCACGGGACAACCTGTCTGACCTTACAACATTTGAGTGTTAAGAAAACTCATGATATTAAATCCTAGGTAGGTGACCACCATGGATTGAACTCATGACCTCTTAGCCCTTTATCAAGGGAATGTTTCTGTTAAACCCTCTGTATTATACACTTACAAAAGGAGGGCTAAAAAGGGGACTTCACAAGGGATACAGGAGAATATGCTCAAGGGACACCACCTACTGAAGCCGTTAGAGGAGAATATCACCGAGGGACTAGAATTAGGCTATAAAAAGAGAGTAGGGGAAGGAATGAGGTAGGGAATAATTAGGGCAAAAGCTGACAGAAGCTTTTAGGAGGAGAGGACTACCAGCTCTCTCGGAAGTGCTGGTTTTGCTATTCCTTTTGCTTCCTTTGTTTTCCCTTTTTGTTAGTATTTATACCGGGATCATTCTCTTTGATTTCTCTGTTGAGACTTTTATTTCAATCAGTAATATTACACTATCAGGAGCTACTTTTGCTCCGTTTTGTTTGCTGTCCTCGTTGGGTTATTTGAGTGCAGGAAGGGAACATAACAAATTGGTATCAAAGCCGTCAATCCTGGGGCGAACTAGATTGATGGCGCAGAAAAAAATGGAAGAAAGATTGGAAATCAACGAGAAGGAGATAACTCACATGAAGGAGATGCGTTTGGGACTCTGTCAAAGCATCGAGAAACTATTGGAAGAAATTCAGGAGAATAGTGCCGTATGCAAGGGTGAAGAATCTGGGATCTTTGGAGGGTCGCGACTCAAGCTCAAAGGGAAGATTGATGAAGTGGAGTCGTATGTGAATTCGGTGAATGGAGGCACTGATAAGAGCAAATATAAACGATTGGAAATGCCGATTCTCTTGGGGAAAACCCGAAATCTTGGGTCTATTGCACCAAGCACTATTTCGAGATCTACGAGCTGAACCACGTGGAAAAAGTGAAGGTGGCGGTGGTGAGTGTTGCTCCTAATGAAGTCGATTGGTTTAGATGGAGTCACAATCGCAAAGCCATCACATTCTAGGAAGAGTTGAAGAAGAGAATGTTCAACCATTACCGCCCAACGGGAGAGGGTAGTTTGGGGGTGAGGTTGATAAGGATTAAACAAGATGGCACCTAAAGGAGTACGTGAAGAAGTTCGTGAACTACTCAGCCCTTTGCCAGACATGGCTGAAAGCGTTCTTCGAGATGCTTTCATGAATGGGCTAGAATCGGCTTGCAGGCCGAGGTTATTAGTAGACATCCATCGACCTTGGAAGATTGCATGCAAGAGGCCCAGTTGGTGAACGATAGGAATGTGGCCTTTCAATTGGTCTTATCTGAACTTGGCGTGGCTGAGCCAAGTAAGAAAGAGGCCTAAGGCGTGAAAAAAGACAACGCGACAGGCGATAAGACTACGACAAAAGGGATCAAAACCCTAATGATGAGGCAGATTTCAATTTCGATGAAGGCAACCTACGGGAAGAAAGAGCCACCCGTGAAACGGCTATCTGATAGTGAATTCAGGGAGAGGTTGGATAAGGGCCTATGTTTTCGTTGCAACAACAAATACTCCCCTGGGCATCGTTGTAAGGCAAGGGCTAACCGTGAATTGATGCTGCTTATTATGAATGATGAAGACAAGATGCAAGAAACAAAGGTTGGAGAAGAAGGAGCACCACCCGAGTTGAAGGCAGTGGAAGTCACTGAAAATGCAGAGATACCGTTATGTTCAATGTTTGGGTTCTCAGCGAAGGGAACGATGAAATTAAAAGGGACGATAAAAGGAAAGAAGGTGATTGTCCTGATAGACTATAGGGCGACAATTTTATTCATAGGAAAATTGTGGAGGAACTGGGTCTGCCAATTACTGGGAGCAACACTTTCGGGATGGTGATTGGTAACGGAACTTCGATCCAAGGATGGTGATTGGTGATTTTGCGTGGACTACCGGAAATTAAACCAAGTAACCATGTCAGACAAATTTTCGATTCTAGTGATTGAGAAGCTGCTGGATGAGCTACATGGGGCGGCCGTTTACTCCAAACTTGATCTCAGATTCAGATACCACCAGATAAGAATGAGGGACAACGATATTGAGAAAACAACATTTAGAATACACGAGGGACATTATGAATTCTTAGTAATGCCCTTCGGGTTAACAAATGCTCCAACCACCTTTCAATAACTTATGAACCAGGTATTTCGTCCCTTTTATGCCGATTTGTACTAGTGTTTTTTTTATAATATCTTAGCGTACATCCTTGATATATCGACTCATGAGACACATTTGGAGTGGTCTTCAATGTGCTTCGGGATAACAAATTATATGAAAACCGAAAGAAATGCATATTTTTCCAACCGAGGATTCAATACTTGGGACATTGGATTTCTCAGCAAGGAGAGGAGGCCGACGATGAAAAGATAGTAGCGATGGTCCGATGGCTCAACCGAGGAATGTATCAGAACTGAGAGGATTTTTGGGCCTCACTAGGTATTATAGACGGTTTGTACAAGAATATGGTAACATTGCAACACTGGTGATGAAGCTATTACAGAAGAATGCCTTCAAATGGAGCGAGGAGGCTACCAGAGTATTCATGGAATTGAAGAAAGCCATGATGACTGTTCCTATTTTAGCCTTGCCAGATTTTTCACTGCCGTTTATTATTGAAACCGATGCTTCAGGATACGGAAGGGGGTTGTCCTCTCTCAAAATGCGAGGCCAATCACCTATTTCAGTTAGAAGTTGTCACCAAGAGCCCAAGCAAAGTCGATTTACGAACAAGAGTTGATGGTAGTCATGATGGAAGTTTAGAAATGGAGACATTACTTGTTGGGAAATAAATTTACGGTGATATCATATCAAAAGGCATTGAAATTCTTGATCGAGTAGAGGGAAGTTCAACCACAACATCAAATATGGTTAACCAAACTCTTGGGTTATGATTTTGAAATTTTATATCAACCCGGACTCAAGAACAAAGTGGTTGAGGCTCTATCTCGAGTTTCCCCATCAGTTGACTGCCCCGACTCTATTAGACGTGGATGTGGCTCCTAGGGAAGTTGAGAAAGACGAAGACTTGTAGAAGATCATAGCTATCTTGAAGGAGGATCCAGATGGGAAACACAAATACCAATGGAGAAATGGTAAATTACTGTATAAAGGAAGACCGGTTCTCTCTTGATCTTCTTCCCTAATTCCATCACTTCTTCACACCTTTCACAACTCGGTTTTGGGAGGACACTCAGGGTTCTTGCGAACCTATAAGAGGATGAATGGAGAATTGTTTTGGCAAGGCATGAAAATTGATGTTAAGAAGTATGTTGAAGGCTATGAGATTTGTGAGAGAAACAAGATGGATTCTCTATCGCCAGTGAGATTCCTTCAACCTCTCCCTATTCCCAACTTGGTTTAGGAAGAACTAACGATGGATTTCATCGAAGGACTTTCGAAGTCTGGGGCTACAACTCAATTATGGTGGTTGTGGACAGATTGAGCAAGTATGCTCATTTCATCAAACTCCAACACCTGTTCTCCGCAAAACGAATAGCTGATGTATTCATTGAAGAAGTGATTCGCCATCATGGGGTACCCAAATCCATAGTGACAGATCGAGATAAGATATTTTTTAGTCACTTTTGAAGGAGCTTTTCACAAGGATGGGCACAACGTTGGAGATGAGCACGGCTGTCCACCCTCAAACGGACGGCCAGACTGAGAGAGTCGATCGATGTTTAGAAACCTATTTGAGATTTTTGTACAACGAACAACCAACCAAATGGAGCAAGTGGGTTGTGTGGGCTGAATTGTGGTACAATACCACCTTTCACACATCAATCAAGACTACACCATATCGAGCTGTTTTTGGTCGACCACCCCCTCCACTGATCTCATATGGTGAAAAGAGAATTTGGTGGTGGCACAAAATTGCATGAAGAAACAAGCCGATCTGCATCAGAGAGAACTACAATTTGCAGTAGGGGACGAGGTATTTCTGAAACAGACAGAGGTCATTGGCTCAAAAGAAATGTGAAAAGCTGGCCCCAAAATTTTATGGCCCCTTCCAGATCATGGAACGAATGGGGGAAGTGGCATATAGGCTAGATCTCCCCCCAGAAGCTTCAATACACAACGTTTTCCACATCTCTCAACTTAAAAAGAAATTGGGACAGACCCAACGAATCCAGCATCAGCACCCGACATTGACTGAGGAGTTTGAGCTCCAAGTAGTACCGGAATCTGTTTTGGGAGTGCTTGGAACAGGGGATTGGTTACTAAAAAATGGCTAGTCAAATGGAAAGGCCATCCGGATAGTGAAGCAACTTGGGAATCCGTATATGCGATGAATCAACAATTCCCTCAACTCCACCTTGAGGACAAGGTACAAATCGAGAAGGGCAGTATTGTTAAACCCCCTATATTATACACTTACAAAAGGAGGGGTAAAAAGGGGACTTCACAAGGGATACCACCTGCTGAAACTATTAGAGGAGAATATGCTCAAGGGACACCACCTGCTGAAGCCGTTAGAGGAGAATATCACTGAGGGGCTGGAATTAGGCTATAAAAAGAGAGTAGGGGAAGGTATGAGGTAGGGAATAATTAGGGCAAAAGCTGACAGAAGCTTTTAGGAGGAGAGGACTACCAGCTCTCTCTCGGAAGTGCTGGTTTTGCTATTCTTTTTGCTTCCTTTGTTTTCCCTTTTTGTTAGTATTTACACTAGGAATGTTCTCTTTGATTTCTCTGTTGAGACTCTTATTTCAGTCATTAATATTTACACTATCAGAGCTACTTTTGCTCTATTTGGTTTGCTGTCCTTGTTGGGTTATTTGAGTGCACGAAGGGAAAACTTTCCATTAGGCCAACCCATGATGGTTAGCTTGGCTGTTTAGGTATTAGTGGTGGAATATAATAGTCTCTCAATTCCTGTATCGTTGCCTCATTTCAACGCTTGGTTCCATGATCAAGTAAAGGAAAATCATTGTCACATCAATTTTGAAGTATAATTAACTTTATTTCTTGGACACGGAGATGCGTGATGAATACAAATTGGTTTTATTTTACAGCTTCTGAATTTTCTTCAGTGAAAGGGATGTCATTTATTCAATCTAGATACTTCTTTTTTCGGAAAAGTAATCAAACATGACTGCTTAATATGATATATCTTCGAGTAAATCATGTTTGGCCATTTTATTATCGTTATAATGCCATTATACCAGCCATAGTCAAATTTCTTTACACGTGGAGACTTTGCAAGACCTTTAAACTAGTTTTTATTTTCCTGCAGGATCGCTCCCTCGATTTTCATGCACTATGTGCACTATATGCTGTAACTGGTATTAATTTTCACTCTTCATCCACCAAATATTGATCGTGAAGTATTTCATAG
The DNA here is from genome assembly GCF_027475165.1 of Benincasa hispida. NCBI lineage: Eukaryota > Viridiplantae > Streptophyta > Magnoliopsida > Cucurbitales > Cucurbitaceae > Benincasa > Benincasa hispida. The sequence continues at coordinate 97,172,517 of NC_143486.1, forward strand.
AAAAATGTTTATCTTGACATCATTTGGCAATTAGATATTTTGAGATAGTAGGTATTGCCTATATTAAATAGTAGGTTATATATGTGTTCTAATGCATTAATGATAGGTTTGTCCCTACTGGTAAAGAGTGTCTCAGACCCTAGGTATTCCGAATATGATGAACTCACTAAGTGTGGCACCGAGTATTTTGGGATAGGTCTAGCCCAATACTAGATAATATGGTATGTTTTAATTTTCATTCAGGTAAGAATGTCTTAGGTCCTAAGTGTTATGCTTACTATAAACTCAGTCTTACATTTTGGAATGAAGTAGCATTAACTTGTTATGTGTCTTGGCTGGATTACATATTTGAAAATTTAAATTTTACTGAGTTTTGGAAAAAATGACAGGATGAAATTTTTACGGGTACCTTAATGCTATCTTAAGGTTTCATATCTCTAGGTTGTTGTGACTAAATTCTGAATATTGTGGATGGTGTATGACGTATTCCATCAATGCTTTGATGATATTAATATGTAATTAGTTTTGGCTAGTTTAATGTCCTACTTCAAAGAAGACGGGTCACAACAAGATCTTAACTGATATATGATGTTTGGTGATTGAGTTCAGTTCTGACAAGTCTCTCAGTGCTCGGAATAAAATATAAAATATTGGTTGAATATTTGAAACGGAAATAACCCCCATGGTGAGTCGGTGACTACTTGTTTAGGATTTAAATCCTGAGTTTTCTGACAAGTTCATATGATAAATTGTAGCCTTGTAGGGTGTTACATGACTAATAAATATTGGAGGCCAAGTAGTTGTCCTCGAAGTGCACATAATGCATAAGCAGTGTACAAGACACTTAGATATCAAAATATGTTTATATATATGAACTTAAAATTGATTTGCGGCAGGTCAGTTGGTGCAGGAACACACATCTTTATCTTCTGGCTGTATATTAATCGTTTTTCCCTCTGATTGTAATTGCTTCAGAAATATTGGAACATGTTGTAACTAGGTCACCAACTTTCATTTCATCTGGACTGTGACATTGTTTAATGGATGTCATAAAATGATGCCAGATAAATATCTATGTTTTTACTGACTCTTTATTTGCTCCTCCTTAGATGTAGCACTTGTCACATCTTTGAGGGATGGAATGAATCTCGTCAGTTATGAGTTTGTTGCTTGCCAGGATGCAAAGAAAGGGGTTTTAATTCTTAGCGAGGTAATTCTGAAAACCCTTGGTGGCAATATTATTTGCTGTCGTTGTTGGTTATATTCACCACCCTGAGTATATAATTACCCCTGGTTTTAATTTTAGGCGGGTTCCTCTTGCTGTTTGTTTGGGCCTTTAAAAAAACAATTATTTCCATCTTTTTGAGTGAATGCGTTATTTTCTACTCCAGTAGAAATTTGAGGTAACCTAGGGTCGCATACACATGTTATTCTGATACTTGAATTCAGATTTCTTCAGATTTAGGCATTATGAAATGAACTCCCTGTGTAGTGAAACAAAAGGAGTTAAATTGACGTGATTATTTAATCATCTGTTGATGAGAATTATTGTTGTTATGATTCAAGTGGTTCTTCCTCATGCAAATACTTTATTCTTCTTATGTCTGATGCTTCATATGCTATTTTGAGCCTTATCGTTGTGTTTGGTTTTAAAAGGAACTCAAACAAGTATAGTTATACTTATACAAGGGCATTCGTTATCTGTTTGGAATTGAGTCGACTAAATATGTGGTCTCGTTCTTGGTCTCATTGTTATATAGCTTGGACATTTTTTTAATCTGTTATACCTGGATTCTTTTCCTTGTTTATCTTAATTTGTTGTAACTATTTACATATATTTTTGTTTGAGTATAACTTTTCCATCATGCAGCTAAAAGTTTTTTCTGTGTATTATTTTTCTATTAATGATTCAATGAATATATACATATCTATGTATAATGATATGCTAAAACATGACCTTAGAATACTTTCTCTCCTTTAAATTATCTTACAAAAATTCAATAAGATGAGAATTAAAAGGCACTGGTGGTGAATATAATTGCATGTTTTTTCTTTATAACACACCTAGGTGTTGAATACACTCTGCACTGACATTATAAGTTCTCTTCTTTACTAATTCTCAAGCTTTTTGTAGTTTGCTGGTGCTGCACAATCTCTGGGTGCTGGAGCACTTTTGGTCAACCCCTGGAACATAATAGAAGTTGCAAAATCAATTGATCGAGCATTAAATATGGGTGCTGAAGAAAGAGAAAAGCGCCATAGGCATAATTTTCTCCATGTGACGACACACACGGCCCAGGAATGGGCAGAAACTTTTGTGAGGTATCAGTTTGTGGACCTTTCTATCCAGGACCTTTATTCTCTCTGTATTTGTTAAGTTATTAGTAATTTTGTGAATTCGGAAGCTTTTTGTGAATTGGAGTTGCTGAACATATTTGCACAAGAGGTTAAATCTTACCTAAATAAAAATCTTGAATCAGGTTTATAACGATCTATTGAAATTTGTAGGCACTTATAGTATTTGGCAAGACTATCGTATCCAAAGATGTTATATGTCATCGCCATAATCACAAGTTCTCCCTCCATCTAAAATTTTGCATCTCTGATTGTCATCATGTTGGTTACAATGTAAATTCAAAAGGCTAATTCAAGATGCTGATTATTCTCTTCTGAAAGTTGGCTCGTAGTGGAGTCTTATACGTAGAGATCTGAAATTAATGGTAGTACTAAATACTGGCTGATGCTAACGAAATTTTTATTTCTTTGCAGTGAACTTAATGATACAGTCGTTGAAGCTGAACTAAGGATTCGACAATGTCCGCCCGCGCTTCCATTTGACAATGCAATTAAGCATTATGAGCAATCTACTAATCGATTACTCATACTGGTAAGCCACGTTTGGTTGGCACTGTATAGGTTATCGTAAGAACATTTCATACTCCTAGATCATGTACGCCTACCTAGTCCAATGATAGAAAGTCTGCTTAGAAACCATAGAAATTTTATGTTGGGGTTGCTTTTGCTTTAATGGGTATTTTTTAACTCGTGTCATCCTAAAACTTTGCCCAAGTGTGTACTTGAGACTGGAAGAGCCACATCTAACAAATATTTTCAATATAAAAAGGTGAAAGGATGAAAGGAAGATAAGACAGCTTAACACGAGAAAATGACACTACTCAGATTTGGCAATTGCTGCACAATAACTTTGCTGACTAATCCTGCTTTCTGCTAAATCTTTTTAAGCATCTCGGTTGAATGATGAGAAAATGTACATCTTTAATCGGGTATGATTTATGGCCTGCTTGGATTGACTAGAGAAAAAAATAGTTTTAAAAAAAGTCATTTTTATTTAAATTCTTTTGATGAAAACTATTTAAATTACACTTCAAAAGTATTTTCAAGGTTATTTTGAGTAGTTGTCAAACACCTCAATTTTTTCTAAAATGATTTATTTTCAAAATTAAACACTTGAAAAGTTAAACCGAACACACACTTAACCAACCTCGCTCTTTTGCTCTTCATTCAGGGGTTCAATTCAACATTAACTGAACCAGTGGACACACCCGAGAGAAGAGGTGATCAGATTAGAGAAATGGATCTGAAACTGCACCCGGATTTGAAAGAACCATTGACAGCAATTTGCAACGACCCAAATACGACAGTAGTCATTCTCAGTGGGAGTGACAGAACTGTCTTGGATGATGTACTTCTTCTAGATTCATGTTCCTTTTTTATTTTCACGCCTGTCCTGTATTCCTACTTAACCCAGTGCTTTCTCAGAACTTTGGGGAGTATGACATGTGGTTGGCAGCTGAGAATGGGATGTTTCTACGCTTCACAAAGGGGGACTGGATGACTACAATGCCTGAGCATTTAAATATGGAATGGGTCGACAGTGTGAAGGTGATTAAATTAAAATTATTAGTAAAATGGAATATTCTTCACATCTTATAACCTTGTCTTCTTTTCTCTTTTTCTTTTTCCTTTTTTTTTTCTACAGCATGTTTTTGAGTACTTCACAGAGAGAACTCCCCGTTCCCATTTTGAGCTCCGGGAAACTTCGCTTGTTTGGAACTATAAATATGCAGGTACTTGATATGCAACCCAACCGCCTTCTCCTATAAATTGTAACATGAACGATATAGCTCTTTTTCTTTACTGTTTTGTCTCATCGCCTGATGTAGATGTTGAGTTTGGAAGGCTTCAAGCAAGGGATATGTTGCAGCATTTATGGACAGGTCCAATTTCTAATGCATCGGTTGATGTTGTTCAAGGTAGCCGATCCGTTGAGGTGCGAGCTGTTGGCGTTACCAAGGTCAGTCTTGTTTTCTTCCCTGGATGTTCCCTTCATTATACTAAATGAAATTGTCTCATCTCAGTTTCCTACTTTTTTTCTCTCTCCTTTTTTGGGGATAGGGATCAGCAATTGACCGAATATTGGGAGAAATAGTACACAGCAAGTCGATGACGACTCCAATAGACTATGTCTTGTGTGTAGGCCATTTTCTTGGGAAGGTAAAATTGATCCTTACAAGTTACCCATTATAGAACCCGAGCCTGTTATAATTATTCATCAAGCCATGAGTATGCTCTTTTGTTACCCTTAGGTCACGTTTTACATTCCAGTAACATAATCAATCAATCATAATATAAAAAGTGGGGTCCATTTAAATACGTCCCCAAAAAACTAGTTAATAATATTGTGACAGTTATGGATAATAAAAAAAAATCATTACGATTGAGCAATGGAGCAGTGAACATAGCCTTATTTATTTATTCATTCATTTAAAGATGTTTCAAAGAATGTGATCATTTAGGTCTCGTTTGATAATCATTTGGTTTTTTGTTTTTTAAAATTAAGTCCATAGATACTATTTCTACCTGTAAATTTATTCTTTTGTTATCTACTTTTTATCAATGATTTAAAAAAATCAAGCCAAATTTTGAAAACTGAAAAAGAAGCTTTTAAAAATTTGTTTATGTTTTTGAAATGTGGCTAAAAATTAAATCATTGTACTTAAAGATGCAAATCATTGTAAGAAATTGGGAGGAAATAAGCATAATTTTCAAAAAGAAAAACAAAAAACGAAATGATTACCAGACGGGGCCTTATATTTTAGATTTATCCATTCATGATTGGTACCTTACCTCTTTATTAGCCCTCCAACTTAAATTATTTGTCATCAGGATGAAGATGTCTACACCTTCTTTGAGCCTGAACTTCCATCAGATACTATAGGCATGGCAAGAGCCAAGGGCACCGATGGACTTAAGTTAACAGGTGAGAGAAGACCTTCCATCAAAGTTCCTCTAAATAGGAATGGATCAAAATCACCTCACAATAAGGGCCGGTCGAGTTCGGAGAAGAAAACTTCAAATCATAACTGTGCAAATGGTCGTAAACCGTCACCGGAGAAGATTCAATGGAATGTGCTTGATCTCAAGGCTGAGAACTACTTCTCTTGTGCTGTTGGACGAGCTCGGACGAATGCTCGGTATCTGCTCGGGTCATCAGATGAGGTGGTGACATTCCTAAAGGAGTTGGCAGGTGCAAATGCATTTTCTTGAGACCAATATGCTTTGCTTCTTTGCTTTCTTTCTTCATGTTTATGCAGAAACTGCTGATCATGCTATTAAAAAAATTTGTGGGTATGACTTTTGTTTCATAGTGGCATCAGTGTTATGTTCTCTGATTTGCTTCCTTGCGTTTCGTTCTGTGGTTTCGCTTTTACCCCTCAGCTACTTGATCGATTTTATAGTGTTTCCATAGCGCCGAGCCCGTTTGTGGAAAAAAATATATATAATCAAGTGTTCGTCCTTTTCACCCTAAAGAAAGAAAAAATGAAAATTTTGTTTGAATAGTTGTAAATTATACCCATTTTTCAATCACAAGTTGTCATGTGTTCCTATTGTGATTAAGATGATGCATAGAAATAAGTAGGGGTGTTCAAATAATCCGACAATCCCAACAATCTGGACTACCCAATCTAAAATGTAAAGGTTTGGTTGGGTTAGTTTTGTTCTTGAGTTGGGTTAATTTTTCTATTTTTAGTGGGTTAGGTTAGGTTGTGGGTTGTTAAAAAAAATTTGAATTGACCCAATCCAACCCAAATTTTATATATATATATATATATTCCTCGTTTAAAGTTTGATTTATTTATATTGATTAATTTTTTAATTTTTAATATATATATTTTTAAAATTATGATATTTGTCTTTATTTAAAGTTTATAATAAATATCATAGATATTTGGTATTTAGCATCTTAATTTTATGAAATTTTAGTTATTAGTCATGACTTATATATAAATTTACATATTTTCATTAAAAATAAAAATAAAAAAATTATAACCCAACAACCCAATCCAACCCGGATTTTAAGGGTTGGGTTGGAAATTTTATTTGGGTTATTTGAATTGCTAATCAAACCAACCCAGATTTTCGGATTGGTAAAAAAAATACCCTCAACCCATGTACACCCCTAAAAATAAGTGGGTGGGGCTCAAATATTACTCTTATTTCATTTTCATCATATAACTTTTTAACTAAATCAAAAGTGTCGAATCAAACAACATAACAATGACTAGTTGATATGATATAATAAAGATATTGGTAATAGGTGGTAATTAGCTATCATATTTATAAATATGTCATATAAATAAATTTTGGGTTTGTTAGTTGAAAGACTTTTATCATCAATAAACTATCGTAATAGTTTATCATAGTGGACTTCTATCATTAACAAATCGATTTTATTTGGAAAAGGTACCTTTTTAGTTCTTGAATTCTTAAGAATCTGTCCAATTAGTCCCTAAGGTTTTAGTTTAGCCAACTTGGTCATTCAATTTTGAATAATGGGTATAAAAGGTGACTATGATACTATTTTTAATTAAAAAATAAATCTTCTCTCTCCAACTCTACCTCTACGCCATTCCATCTCTTTCTTTTTCACCTTCTCCATCTTCAATTCCTAACTCACTGGTTATTTTCCTCTGTTTAGATGGGTTCTTCCATTTATTTTTTATTTTAATTAATTTATCATTTTACTTTATTCTTTATCTTCTTCCCCATGGAGAGATTTTGAAAGAAGAAATTGTTGCAAACAATGGAGAAAGAAGAAATTAATATAAAACCAAAAGGGGGTTTTTGTATTGGGTTGCTTGCTTTTAAAGAGAAGGCACGAAAGAAATTATTCTGATTAGAGTGGGAAGATGATCAGACTGTGAGAGCGAAGAGAGTGAAAGAAGAATTTACTGAAAGATTCATTGTACTAAACTCACAATAATAATAATAATAATTTCAATTTCAAGTCAAGTGAAAAAACAAAGCTCCACACACACCATATATCCTTAAAAATGGAATAAAAGAAAAGAAAAGAAAATTTCTGATGGGTTGGGAGGTAAAGATGGAATAAGAAGACAGGGGATGGTCGGTAGAGGGAGGAGGGAGATAAGGGAGAGAAGATTTATTTAGTTTTTTTAATTTTAAAATGTTTTAAAAGTAATATAAAAATAATTAATTGATGTAATTGGGATCTTTTAAACCTATTTTTAAAACTGAATGATGAAATTGATCAAATTGAAATCTTAGGCGACCAAATGCATGTATCCTTAAAAATTCGAGGATTAAAAATGTGTTTTTTTTTTCATTTTATTTTTGTATGTCTACATTGATAAATCATATCTTACCTTCTCTCATTAATAGATGTCTACTACTTACCAATTATTTTTATGTCAATTATTGAGGAAAGATTTTTAACTATATTATCAATAGATCATTTATATGTTTATTATTGATAGCTTTTTATTATTGAAATGATATTTTTATGTCTATTAATAACAAATTCTACATATTTTGTATACTACTTTTATTTTACCGATAAACCACTTTTATGTTTATAATTGATAGGACATTTCTACTCTTCTATCAATGATAGATGTCTATCGTAGATACATATTCATCACTTATATATTTTTAAAAATGTTACATTAGTGATATATCGCTATCGGTAATTTATCGTTAATTGTTTGTTAATAATTGATTTGTTATTAATATTAAGTTGTCACCATTTTTTAGCCTTCACCGATTTACTATTTCTAATATTTTCTTATTTATTGATATAATAAATCAATGATAGCCATCATAACACGTGAGCATACAAACAAAATAAGGGATAGAAAGTTATTTTAAATATTACTAATATATCACTTTTAATTTTATCTGTTATAGACCTCAATCGTAGATGAGTCTATCGATGATAAACAACAGTTAATGATAGCATGATAAGTATCGATAGAAATTAAGATTGTGTCATGTTTATGAATGTTTTTAGTTTGTGCAAGACTTCTATTTTATGTTGGATTATCATATATGCAATTGCTCCATATAATAAATTTTACATAAATGTCTTATATTTCTTAAATATCTTTAAATTTAAAAATTTTCAATAAAAGGCTTTTAGAGATAATTATGAACAAATTTACCATTTTTCTATTTTCTTATAATTTTTTTTAGGTAATTAATGAGAAAATGTGCATTGGGAGTGTTCAAATGATCCGATAACCTGAACAACTCGGACTATCCAACTCAAATTGTAAGAGTCGGATAGGATTAATTTTAATTTTAGATTGGGTTTGGATGAATTTTCTATGTTTTTTTTGGGTTGGGTTGGGTCTTGGTTACACTTTTAAAAATTCAGGTTGACCCAACCTAACACAAATTTCTAGTATTATATATATATATATATATATATATATATATATATATATATATATATATATATATATATTACAGCTCATATGTTTGTATGAAGTTTGTAATAAATTTCTTAGACTTCGATATTTAACATTTGAGTTTATGAAATTTTAATTATTAGTATGTGTTATACACAAATTTAAATATTTTTAAATTAATAAAAAATGTAATAAAAAGGGAAAAAAATAAATAAATAACTCGACAAGCCAACCCAACTGAACCCAAATTTAAAGGTTGGGTTGAGTTGGGTTGCAGGCCTTATTCGAGTCATTCGGGTAGCCAACCCAACCGACTCGGATTCAGGTCCTTCCAAAAAACAAATAAACTCAACCCATGTATACCCCTGATACGCATCTTACAAAACGGTCTTAATGTTGGGGAGAGAATACATTTATTTATTATATAGTATTAATTAGTTGATATTTTCTTTCCATTTCCAATTGAAATGGAAAGAAAATATATTTAATATAATTTTATTTTTCATTTATCATATTTCACGTATCAAGCAACTTGTTTTACTAACAAATTGATATTATTTTTAAATATATATTTGAACATTGCATTAGATTTCTGCAAATGTTCTAACCAATATCTAAAATATACGGGTAAATATATTTGATATGTTATTGAATACATTTGGTTTCATGGCAATTTTGTTAGTTTTTCTGGCGGATTCATAGTTATTTTTAAGTATACTTTAAAACATTATATTAGATTTTGCAAATATTCTAAACGATTGTCCAGTCGTCATCCACGCATCCATCTCTCGTCACCAACCGCTTGCAACTTGTGTCGTTGGAAAGAAGAAAAAGAGAGGGAAGAGGAAAAAAGGGTTCAGTTAGAAGAAACAATGAGGGAAAAAAAAATATGGATTTCAACATTTTTTTCCTTTTAAAAGAGGAACATTAATGGGCACATAGCCTTAGGCTATGCACATGGGAAAGATACCAATATTCGTGAAAATTTATAGTCTATTTAACTATTTCTTAAATAAATAGAAGGTAGAAGACAATAGTGTAATATGAAGGAGAATTGTAGTATATAGCAGAATTTTAGATTTCAATTAAAAAAATGGTAAAATCAAAATTTAATAAGAATTTTAACAAATCTATTGTGGAGCACGTTATCTAACTTTTTCCAATTCCTTATTTGCCCTCAATCTGACCTGTAGTACATATAATGTAATTGTTGAAGACTGAGTTATTGACATTTTATATATACAGCATAATTATTAGTTCTCATCCAAATCTGATTAAATAAAAACCAGAAAACAAATATATTTTTGTATTTAAACAAATAATCCTTCCTAGTTTTTCTTCCCAAATATCTCTCTTCAAATAAATCATCGAATTTGATTAATATATTTTTTCGTTTAAACAAATAATCCCTTATAATTTTTTCCACAAATATCTCATATGTATCTCTCTTTTCTTTGCAGATTTAGTTTTATCTAACTAGTTTTTTATTTCTTTTTGTTACAAGATTCAACATTTATCTAAATTTTTTTTCTTTATTTATACATATTGTTATTTATTTGTTTTCATATTTTTTCAATGTATTCGTTTGTATTATTATTATGTTTTATTTAATATTATATTAATATGAAGTTATGAGGTTTAACTTACATATATTTACACATATAGTGCAATTGTAGTGTGAAGTTAATGAGGATTTTAACCATCATTTTTCATGATTCATAATTATAACGTTATATTGCATCTTCTTAAAACTCTACTAATATCAATATAATATGGTAATTAGTTAATATACATTTACAGACACAGTATAGTAATATAAAATTATTAGATTTAACTAATTTACCTTTATATGTATAGTGCAATTATAATGTAAGTTATGAGGATTTATGTAACACCCCAACCTTTAAAAAGTAGTTATTTTCAATTTATTTAAATTTAATTATGGATTTTGTCTTTCTTATTTAATTTTAAAATAAGTGTGGGTTCGATTGAATCAAAATTTGGCTTAAATTTTGATGATGATGATGATGAGCAACACCCTTTGCTTCACACTACCATTTCTGCCATTCTACTCGACTGCAGTCCACCTCACCCCATCGATCGCCTCACATTGTCGTTTTTGCTGAAACTGTCACTGTTGCAGAAGTTAGCTTCGATAAGTGCCATGGATCTAAGCTCTCACCCCATTCTCATCCTTCGCGTGAAGCGCAACACTCTTTGATTCACACTACCATCTCTACATTTGACTGCAGTCCACCCCACGCCATCGATTGCCTCACATTGTCGTTTTTTCAGCTTCGATAAGTGTCATGGATCTTCCTATATCATTCACTCTCTTTTTCTCATTTCCTCTTCTCACTTTTCAGATCTCTTTTCCACCGCCATTTACTAGATATCACCACTATTGTCGCTGTTGTGGTTGTATAAGGAATTGGCCAACAATGCTTAGGTGATATTTAGGTGATTATCAGAGACTTTTTTTTAAGGTTTTTGTTAAAGTTTTGGTTTTTCTATGATATGATTGACTTTAAATTAAATTAAGGAATGTTTTGGAGTTTGGTGATAATTTTGGTTGTTGTCTAACAAAGGGTGTTCGTAATGCAATATTACAATGTATTAGCATTTAGTGTGTAGGAGTAATTTGGATATTTTCTAATTAATATTTTTTATTTTAAAAAATCATTCTGCTACTTTTATGATTTTAATTTTTTTTTTTTTTGACTATTTTTCTAAATGAAACTTTAACAATTGATATTTACCTCATCACCCAAAATATGAATCTAGACCATCTACGTAGAAAGCCCAATAATATATTTGTTCACATCTGTTTCTTTTGTTGGCCCAACATTTTGTGGCAAGCTAAAGAAAACATCAAATTTCTATGAACTTTCTTTTTCCTTTTTGAAACAAAATTTCTATATAAACTTTTAATAATAAGTTCTTAAATTAATAGGAAGGACATTATTGTGATCATGAATGTAATTAGATAGCAAGTTGTTAGTTTTTTTTTTTCTTTTCTCAATGTTTGTTTTTTTGTGAGAAAAAGGAAGATTTATAAAGGCGTTTGTGAATTAGTCATTAAAAAAAAAGAACTTTTTTCCCTTTTTTTTTTTTTTTTTTTTTTTTAAATCACATCAAGCAGACAAAGCCTGAAGCACCACAAGATGAGGATCCGAAGAATTATTATTTTATTTTATTTTTCTTAACTATTATTAAAAGATTAGAAAGATTGTGTCCAAAGAAAGTTACGCAAAAGTAGATGTTGCGTCTACGTGTTTTATTTGATTATGGATAAGGTCAGTTTGAATATCGAAATTAATAATTGGATTAATATTTTATTTATACTTCTTTTCCTTCAATATTGTTGAAAAAAAAAAACTGGCATTTCATCTATTTATTAATAAAATTTCTGAAAAATAAATTTATATACCTAAAGTTTGTGAGCATATGTATTAAAAACTCTAAATTCATCATCGTATTCATTTAAATTCTAAACTTTCACGGATTAATTTAAAACTTTCAGTGAAATTTCATTTTAAAATCGTTGATGGATAATTTTCTTGTGTGTACAAGAGGGTTTTTTTTTTACAAAAATTAATGTAAATTTAGAGGAATGCGATAATCAAATAGATAGTAATGATTTTTCATTGAAGTTGTATGGATCTTCATCAACTTGTATTCCTCTGTTTTTCTCTTTTTATATAAAACAATTGTGCCATAATTTTTCTTCCCAATTTGGTATTTTTTTTGAAGAATAATAATATTTTATTTATGTGAATTAGGCTAATTAAAAATAGAATTAAATGAAATAAAAGGGGTAAATGCAATCTAGGGAAGGAGTCTATCTAATTTCTAGAGTAAGAGAGAGTTCCTATGCAATTTCTTTCAGTAGGCACCAATTAGTTACACCGAATTTGTCAATCTCTCAACCTATTAGAAAATCTAATAGCCTAATTAGCCAAATTCGATATTAAACCAAATTAGCTCTAATTCAATTTACAACTCTTCTTTCTTAGTGACATACAAGTTAAAATTGAATTGCATTACGAAATGGTTCAATTGTTAAGACATACTACAAGTCAGAAAGTCATATTTTATAGCATGATTTATTTGGAAAGATTATACTAGGGCATACATGAGTTTGGCCAGAAAAAGTCTATACCCTAAACATGCGATCCTAATACATGCAACTAAATCAATCAATGATACATAGGCTAGAATGATTTTGCAAACAAGAATTTCAACAAATTAATTTGTCAGAAGAATTTCTCAAAACTCCATTAAGATTAAAACAAATTCAACCAAAGAATTCACAAGATTGCAATTAAATTAATTAGAAAACCTTCAAGAAATTAAACACATGGCTCTTGCTCAAAAAAACTAGATAAAATTTACTTCTCAATTCATCGAAAAATCTGAGATACACATTTGTTCCATTGATTACAGCCCAAAATAAAAGGCCAAACTAACCTAAAGATACCGAAAATTGAAGGGAATGGACGAAGGAACAAGTTTTACTTCGGCCTTCATCAATTTGGCCTCCCAAATTCGGCATGTTTTGACCTAAGGCCGAAGAGATTATTTATAGAAATTGAGGCAGCGTTGCAACGCTGAAAACAATGTTGTAACGCTGACTTGCACACACGCTACATGTGTTCGTCTGTCAAAGTTCCCAGCGTCGTAACACTCAAAATGAGCATTGCAACGCTAAGGCTTCTGTCCTCCAACGTCAAGGTCGAGCGTTGTGACGGTGGCGATGTTGATCATTTGGAGTGTTGCAACGCTCCCCTGCACTTCGAGTTGTTGCCTTCAAGCATTGCACAAGCGTCAGGTTAGGCAAATCTTTAGCATTGTGACGCTCCAACAGGGGTATTTTTGCCTCTTTGATTCCTTTGAAGCCCGGATGCTCAAATCTACTACAAATTGATTCAAATTAACCCCGATCATTTCTAAATCACTGATTCTACCTCTTTGTTGCTCGGTACCTACAAAATAGAAAAATAAATACGTAAAACCTAATAACAAGCCCGAATTAAGCTAGGAATGATAACTCTTTTTTAGAGCTATCACTCTTCATAGTGGATGTAGGCATTTATAAGTCAAACCACCCTAATTCTATGTATGTCAACTCTCTTCTCTTTCCTCTTCTTCTTACCTATTAATCATCAAATCTCTCGATTCAATATCTGAAAAATCAGCAATAACAATCACTTAAAGGTCGATTAAACTGAAGAAAATATAAGAAGAAAAGCATATAAAACTCACCGTGAACAAAAGAAAGTCTGGAAGAATTGTTGGGGTTGATGCTCTAAATCTCGTAGGGTTCTGTTGTTTGTAATTGTAATGTATAAACATTTTGTTTATTTAATAAAATATGAAATGTTTTATTTGACATTTAGTAGCATTAAACCCACAAATCAATAAACTAACATCTAAAGTTATCATCTGTAACTTAAACATGTATGTAGAGACATATAGGTAGATCGTGTTTAAGTGATAACCTAAATGATTTGTAGTAGATGGATAAAGCTTGATACCTTCTCCTGGTGACACTACGAGTACAACCCGCTTTGTAGATATTACAATTGTTGTAAAGTGCTACAAGTGATCTGATCCTAATTATTCATGTGGAGACATATAATCGGGAGTATTATATGCAAAGGAGTTTGTATAAGACTGGACCACGAAATGACTAGTCTCATTATATAACGTCGTTCATAATTGAGACTTACATTTCACCAGGATGACCATAGGTCACATGACCTAAATCCTGGGTGTGAACCCCTACCTATGAAGGCGATCCTTTGATTTGTATGGGTGAAAGTGGCCGATCGCCGACTCAGTAAACTTACTATTTTGGGGATTCGTCTGGGGAACTAGGAACACAGCTACACAAGACAGAATTCACTTCTTTGGTTTGGTCATAGTCGGACATGACTTATTTTTCATTTGAGAGATCAATTGTACTTAAGGAGTTAAATGTAACTACAGGGGCAAAATGGTAATTTTTTTCTAGCTGTACTTACGAGCAATTTATGAAGAGTCATCCCGCTATTGACTGGTTATATTCAATGGACACAGAAATATATTTGTAGTACGAAGAGTGCAATTGTCGGTCTTTAGTGGAGTATCCGATAGTTAATGGACATTGAATATTATAATTAAAGGAGTTTAATTAATTATTCAAGTACCAATGGAACTTCAAACTACATGTCCATGAGGTCCCCTCTGTAGCTCAATAAGGATTTAAATGAGAATCAAAATTAATTTGAATTGTTCAAATTAATTGAGGGAATTGGTTATATGTGATATAATTAATTTAATTTAATTATATATGAAATAATTGCTTTAATGTATTTGATACATTTTAATATAAACTTTATTTGAGAGAAAATAAGTATTTGAAAATGATTCAAACATTAATTATGTGAATTGGATTGATATAATTAAATTTAGTATAAATGACATTTATATTAAATATCGTGCAATAATGAGAGAATGGAAATTATAGGTTATATTGTATTTGATACAATATTAAACTATAGGTTATATGTTATATTTGATATAACATATAGTTTAATATATATTATATGTTAAAGTGGTTATCATATAAATATATATTAATGTTTTATTAAATTAAATTTTCTTTTATTTATTTTAAATTTTGAAAAATTATTTTGGGAGGGAGTTGTAACTCTTTCCCATTTTTCTCTCTACTGCATGCATGAAAGTGGGAGTGCAGATGAGTGATCATCTTCTTGCTCACAGAAAGATCTCTCTAAGAAAAAGTTCTTAAGATCTCATCCTCTTCTTGCTCTTCCTCTAAATTTCCCTTTCTTCCAAATTACCAAGAGCCCACAACTCCTTGAATTCTCATCCTAGAGAATACAGAGGAAGCTTTCGTGGTGGTAGCCAAATTAGGGTTTCGAGTTCGTAACAATTTCTGGAGAAAAGGACTACATGAAGAAGATTAAATCTTCAAGAGTTAGTAATTCTTCTTATCTATTTTCTCAATTTCATTTAGTATGCTGTAAAAAATTTCTTTTGATGCATAATCTTCTCTATTTTATTTCTGTAAAATTGAACGTTCTGTAAAAATTGAGATTAGGGACCGATCCCTACTTTCGCTCACAAACTTTCATTGATTCCTTCAGTTCAAATTAAAAGGAGCATCACACTATGAGAGAAATCGAAGAAGAAAGATGAAAATGAACTCTAAATAATTCATCTTTCCAATTGTTGCATGTTAAAAGAGGCTGAGAGAGCTCCACGCGTCCAAATGCAAAAAATTTAATCCTGGCCATACACATATGATCACAACAAAGTGGTATCTGAGCAAGGTAAAGATCAAGAAAGCTACAAGAAGTATTTCAAGAAACACTTTCTTGATTAAAAATGGTTGTGGCACGATATGACATTGAAAAGTTTGACGGGAAGGGAGACTTTGCTCTCTAGAAAGCAAACGTAAAAGTCATTCTTGGTCAGCAAAAAGCTCTAAAGGCCATAGCAGACCCTGCCAATATGCCTTAAACAGTTACCAAAGAAGAAGAGAAGAAATGGAGAGTGCAACCTACGGTACCATTGTTTTAAATCTAAGTGATATTGTTTCAAGAGAGGTAATTGATAATGAAACGACATATGAAATGTGGGTGAAATTGGATGAGTTATATCTTTCTAGGGATCTTCTTAATCGGGCATATCTTAAAGAAAAATTCTTTACCTATAAAATGGATTCAAACAAATCCTTAAGTGATAATCTAAGTGAATTCAAGAAGTTGTCTACTGAATTCAAAAGCTTAGGTGATAAGATATGATGATTTTTTAACTTTCCATATATATAGAAATAGAAACAGATAGACTAGAAACGACATCTCTTATCTCAATGACACCACAAAGATATTAAATGAATGGAATTGGCATATGGATGGAATATAATGAAATAGAGCCACTTTGAGGTTCTCTATGAAATGAGGCATGGAACGGAGCCACTACGAAAAAGTTCCAAGAGTTACGAAGGAAACCTCAAGCTCATATTGGTCATGGGTTGAGAATGGGAATTGAATTCTCTGAGACCTAACTTACCGTTGTTCCTCAGTAGCTCAGTGGTAGAGCGGTCGGTTGTTAACCGATTGGAATAGAATCTTTTTCGTTAATGGGTTAAAGGCGGGGGTTTCGTTATAAATTCAATATAGTATACCCAACCCGAATCAGCATATTTTTTTATTTTATGCCTCGTAATTCTTCCTCAGCCAGGCTCGGGCAGAATAGCAAAGCAAGTACAAGTATTAGTAGAATAGCAAAAATGTGTTCCTCGTCATTAATATGTTTGCTCGCGGTAATTGTGACCTCTCGGGAGAATCGATGACTGCATCAAAGGTGCACTTGCTAGTACTAGTACATCTGAGAATTCTTAATTGGCTAGTTGTAAATAGACCCAGACTATGAAACAAAGGATTATCCCGGACCTACACCCTGCTCTTGACTTTCTTCCTTCCTGTTGTCTTGGTGAAGATTGTGGTAGTGGTTCTTTGCTTGGTTGATTGAATATCTCTTTCCTTGCCTCCCGATAGTAGCCTTAGTCTTAATTCGCCTTTAGGGGGTGAAGTGAACGGGGGGTGATAGAATAGTGAAAGAATCGGTTTAGAACGTATCTCTCAAATATGGAAGGGAGAAGATCACCACAAAATTTGTGATTTCAGCAATCAGGATTAATGAGCTAGAAATCCTAGCTCGAAAGAAATACCAAAGCAATAGGAAAGGGCTATTCTCAAAGGGGAAATCTAAGAACAACTGGAAATATGGCAGGAATCAAAAGGATAAAAGTAAACTAAAGTGTAATTTTTGTCACAAAATTGACCACATAAAGAAAGATTGTTTCTTCTTTAAGAAAAAACAATGCAAAAGGAGAAACAAGTTGAAGAGTCTAAGAAACCTAGGCTGAAGCATCAGTGGCATAACAGGGGAACTATATCTTTGTAGATACACTAATCACCTCACAACACACCCCTAACAGTGAATACTTTGATGAAATTCAAAATTGGGTGTTGGATTATGGGTGCAAGTCCCATATGACACCCTCAAAGGGTTGGTTCACTACTTACAAGAGCTGGAATGGAGGTTGTGTCTACATGGGTAATGATAATACCTGTGAGATAGTGGGAATAGGCTCAGTCTCATTGAAATTCAAGGATGAGACATACATTCTTCTTAAGAATGTAGACATGTGCCCACACTCAAAATAAATCTGATATCTCTAGGGATGTTGGACTCTATTGGGCGTGAGTATCATGGAATTGGAGGTAAGTTTGAAGTTAAGAAAGATGGCAAAACAATACTAGTTAGGTTGAAGACTAATGGTCTTTACTTAATCAAAGATGTTTAGAAATATCAGTCGGTCCTAATAAGTCTCAAGTCTACACTTACAGAAGGTGACCTATGGCATAGAAGACTATCATACATAAGTGGTAAAGGCCTAAAGATTCTGTCAAATCAAGGGTTGCTACCTAAAGGTTTGTGTAAACAGCTAAGCTTCTGTGAACATTGCATAATTGGGAAGGCTACTAGACAACCATTCTCTAAAGCTGAACACACAACAAATGTCATCCTAGACTATGTCCATTCAGACCTTTGGGGACCTACACAAACCCAATCACTCAATGGTTCAAGGTATTTTTTATCCTTCACTAATGATTTTTCTAGAAAATGTTGGGTTTATTTTTTAAAAATCAAAGATAAAAAACTAGATAAATTTAAAGAATGGAAAAACATGGTTGAAAAACAAACTTCAAAACAAATTAAGTGCCTTAGGACAGACAATGGTTTAGAGTTTTGTAATGAGGAGTTCAATAGTTTTTGTAAACTACATGGGATTCTAAGAGACAAGACAGTTAGATATACCCCACAACAAAATGGTGTTGCTGAAAGATTAAAGAAGACTATAATGGACAGAGTTAGAAGCCAAATGTCAAATGGACTAATACTTGAAAGATTTAAGTTGTGTCCTACACTGTCTATACTTTGAATAGATGTTCACACCACTCAACTAAATTTGTTACACCTAAAGAAAAGTGGTCTAATCACCCACCTAAGCTAGATAACCTTAAAATATTTAAGTGTGTTGGTTATGTCCACCAAAACCTAGGGAAATTAAAGCTTAGAGCAACCAAATGTTTGGATTCACAAAAGGTGTAAAAGGTTATAAAATTTGGCACCCCACTGAGAATAAATGCATAATTGGTAGGGATGTCACATTTAAGGAAGATGAAATGTTTATGATGATCAAAAATGATGACAAAGAAGTATCTATCCCTGAAATAAATAAATATGAAGTGGAACATCTATCTAAAATTACAGAACCCAATGTTGAAACTCCTAGTACTGTGAACCATTGTTTGTTAAAGAATAAAACTTACAAACAAATAGTGAACCATTGTTTGTTAAAGAATAAAACTTACAAACAAAAGAAAACACTGAGATTTCTCAAGAAGTTGGAGGTCTTAGAGACTATTCCCTAATTAGAGATAGGCAAATAAGGATCATAAGGCCATCTTCTAGATATAGTGAAACAAACTATGTAAACATGGCTATAGGAGCTGTGACTAGATTAAATGAACCAGAACTTACAAACTTTAATGATGTTGTACTATTCTGATGTCATAAATGTCATGAATGAGGAAATTAGTTCCTTAAAAGTAAATAAAACTTGGGAATTAGTTTCTCTCTCAAAGGGAGCAAAAATAATATCATGTAAATTGATTTATAAGTTAAATGAGGATATACCAGGGATTCAACAATCTAGATTTAAGGCAAGGTTGGTAACAAAAGGTTTTACACAAAGAGAAGGAATCGATTATACTAAAATATTTTTCCCTATTATAAAATAAACTACTATAAGAATGTTATTATCTCTAGTTGTACAAAACAACTATGAACTAGAACAACTTGATGTTAAAACAACTCTTCTACGTGGAGAGCTTGATGAAACTATTTACATAAAACAACCCCAAGGTTATGAAACAAAGGGGAAAGAGGATATGGTATGTTTACTAAAAAAGTCCATTTATGGGCTTAAACAATCTCTAAGATGTTGGTATAAAAAGTCTGATGAGTTTATGACAAAACTTAAATTCAAAAGAAGCTCATATGATAATTATGCATACATAAATACATCATCTTATACATCTACTGTGTACTTGTTATTTTATGCAGATGATATGCGTGTGGCCAACAGATTTAAAGAAGATCTAAAAAAACTAAAAGACTCTCTAAAAGATCAATTTGATATGAAAGATTTTGGAGAATCTAAAAGAATCCTAGGGGTGGAAATCCTAAGGAATAGAGACAAAGGAACTTTATGCATAAGTCAATATGATTATAGTATTAAGATCCTAAAGAGATTCAACATGTTTGAATATAAACCTGTCAATATCCCATTAGCTCAGAACTTCAAGCTATCAGCTGAAAATTCTCCTAATGAAGATAAAGAAGATCATCTAAATTACATGTCTAACATACCCTATTCTCAAGTGGTTGGTAGCTTGATGTATCTAATTGAAGAAACCTTTGAAGGTCCTTGAGCGAAAGCGTGGAGATCAATCCAAAATTTATTTTCACAAAATCAAAATTACAGAGTACAAACGTTAGGCATAATTATAAAATTACTACATGCAAACAAAAAGGTAATGAGAGAATTAAGGTGAGAGAACAGACCCTTGAACAACGACCTTCTTCGTGTATTCTCTTCTCCAAAAATCACGGACTCGAACCCCCTACAATGGACACCTTACTTGATTGTGGGTGAGAATCCAGAAGTTTTGTGGGCTCTGGTTATTTTGGAAGAGAGAGATGAGAGGAAATGATGAGATTCAAATTTTCTCAGAACGTTTATGTGGATCTATATTCCTTTTTTGTGAAACCACTCCAAGAAGAAAAAGAACTCTCTCCTACTTTACTATCACATATTATAGAGAAAAGAGAGGGAGAGAGTTACAATTCCCTCCCAAAATGATTTTTAAAATAAATTAAATTAAATTAATTTTTTTCATAAATCAATTTACCTTATCATATAATATATACTAAACTATATATTATATCAAATATAACACATAACTTATAGTTTCTATTATCTCATCAATGGCATTTAATATAAATTGGAGGAAATTTGTTCAGCTAGAAAGCCACATTACAATCTATAGTGGCTCTGTCTTTCACTGAAGCAGAATACATTGCCCTATCTGAAGTTATAAAGGAAGCCCTATGGCTCAAAAGTCTCCTAAAAGATTATGGAATAGCACAAAACACTATAAAGATATATTGTGACAATCAAAATGCTATTCACTTATCAAAAAACCAGACATACCACAGCAGAATAAAGCATATTTACATTAAATTTCATTCTATACGTGACTAAATGGAGAAAGGAGACTGAAGTTCATACCTCAGAAAATCCTACTGATATGCTTATCTCAGAAGATTCATACCTTAAAAAATCCTACTGATATGCTTATTTGACTAAAGTTCATACATTGCCTCAAGCTAATTGGCTTCACTGAAAAGAACTGAAACAAGACAGTAAAGAGAGTTAGATTTTTTTTTTTTTTTTTTTTTTTTTTACTAACTTTCGTTTCAAAGGAGAAATTTGTAAAAATTAACCTAAATATTAATTGTATATGAAAGTGAAAATCAGTTAAGGTAGTTTCATAACAAATACTTACATGACTAGAATCTATTAGAAGTATTTAGAAATGCATTATGTGGCACTTATTTGAGATCTTCATTCTATAATATTCCTCTGAAAAATTTCTCAATAAAAAATTCTTCTCTCTTCATAATGGAGGTAGACATTTATAACGTGAACCACTCTAATTCTTTGTGTGTCAACTCTCTTATCTTCTCTCTTCTTCTTGCTTATTAATAATCAAATCTTTTCTTTCAATATCTGAAAAATTATTAATAACAATCGCTTAAAGATCGATTAAATTGAAGAATATACAAGAAGAAAAGCATATAAATCTCATCGTGAACAAAAGAAAGTCTGGAAGAAGTTCAGACCAGAAGGAGCATCACACTGAGAGAAATCGAAGAAGAAAGGTGAAAATGAACTCTGAATAATTCATCTTTCCAAAATCGTGTGTTTTGTTGCATGTTAAAAGAGGCTAAGAGAGGTCCACTTGTCCAAATACAAAAAAAATTAATCCTGATCATACACGTATAATTGCAACAAAATGAATGAATCGAACGTTTCATCTAAAATTATCATAAAAATTAGGGTGTATTTGATTTAATTTTCAAGTATTTAATTTTGAAAATAAGTCATTTAAAAAAAAATAAATATTTGTCAACTACTAAAGATAGTTTTTGAAACACCTTTCATTTGTATTTTAAATCGTCTTTATCAAAAGACTTTAAATAAAAATGAGTGTTTTGAAAAGAAAAAAAATCTCTAGTCTATCCAAACAGGTCCTTAATCCATGATATATTAGAGGCCATATAGTTTATAAAACAACCATTAAAATATTGGAGGAAAAATTTATATTACTCGAATCCAATCATTAGTAACCTACACCTCGAATACCTATTTTAGAAACTCGAGCTTCCAAATCTTTACCCTCCCAACACAGTCATTTGTGATTTTTAGATTTCAAAATCTTATCAAATAAGTCTTCAGATATTTGATTGTCAGACTTTTGATTCCAAACATAGACATCAAAAAGACTCCTAAAAAAATGTATCGTCTATAATGAAAAAAGATTAGCAAAAACCGTATGTATCAAGAAACAAAAATATATGTGAATACATATATTTTAGTTTAACATTTGAGGGGTTGATGGAAGATCCAACCATCATCTATTAAATTATTATCGTGTTGCTGTATGTATCAAAATCATCAAATGCATAAAATTGAAGAAAATTAGATAAACACGTCAGTATGTTTATGACGTATAATGAAGTCTACAAAAACATATCGAACGAATTAAGGGCAAAATTACGTTAAATAATTAAAACTTTTTAATATAAAAAAATGTGAGGAAATTGGAAGTTTGAAGTTAGTAAGTTAAGGGAATAAATTAATGGTTGAATACACCTAAGCACACATTGTGGATAAAGTTTATGACTATTATAAATTATGTACGGAAATTGACACGTCTATTTGACGATTGACAATTATCTTATTTCACATGAGAATTAGCCAAAAACAAGATCCATTACATCTCACTTTTTCTCATTAAACCAACTGTTGAAGACGAATTCCGATCATGTCACGCGGTTCTAAAGTCTTTCAAAGATACAAGCATTCTTCCAAGACTTCAACTTCTTCCTCAAATCAAACGTATGCTATCAAATCAACACCAACACCGACTCAAGTTCAACTCCACGAAACAAGTTTCTCCAGAAGCCTCATGCGAACATTAATCGTCTAAGAAGATCAACAAGCCCAAAGGCCGATCATCCAAGTTGCAATACAAATACAAAGTTCAAATTCCATGAATTAAGTTTTTCTGAAAACCTAGTGCGAACACCAACTTTCAAAATTATGATTTTTTTAAAAGATTTTGAACCAATGATAAAGGGCATTTCTTCTCCTCTTACCTGATAGGTGTCACATATAAAGAATAATAATTAGGGTAAATATCAATTATACTCTGATCTTCAAGGTTGTTTTAATTTAAATCGTAAACTAATAATTGTATCAATTTAAATCTAAAACTTTCATAAATATGTTGGTTTAAACCCCAAACTATTAAACGTATCAATTTGTAATAGGATGTGCTTGAAAATTTCTTCTTTTGGATCTAACATGCCTATTTTGAATGATGAGGCTTTGAGTCACTTGAATGTTTGTTTGAATTTTCCTATGGTCTTGTTCTTTCTTTGCTCGAGGCTAGCAAAGTTCTAAGTTTAGAGTGGTAAAAAGCACTATAAAGTGCTTTATTGGGCTTAGAGTTTAGTTGGTTTTATGTTTTGTGATCGGTGATACTTTTTATGTTTAATTTGTAGGGAATCCAGCAATTGGACCGAAACAAGCAAATTTGAGTGTAAAAAGACCAATACCCCCAAAAGAAGGTCAAACTTTGACCTAGGGCAAGAAAATAGGTCAAGGGGGTGAAAAACACAGAAGGGAGCTCTCATGGCGCGCTACGACATTGTGGTCGGCGCAAAAACCCAAGAAGGCCAAGTCAGCTCCCGGGGAAGAGCTAGCCCAGCAGAAGCAAGACTGACAGTAGCATTGCGGCAGTCTAAAAAATCTCGTGCGTGTTAGTCCATCTTTTTGGAAAGTGCCACCTTAAAGCGTCGCGACGCCTCGATTGATTTTATAAATAAATCATTCTGTCATCAAATAGAGGAGGCCGTTTTAAGGGTTTTTTTTTATAGTTCGTCAAGGTCTTTATTGAGAGCTGATTTCTGGGCAGAGACGACATCCTGGAGCTCAGAAAAGTTGATGATCGAGCAGATTGTTGGAGAGTGTGAACACGAGCTTGAGGATGATAGTTAAGAGCAAGACTTGCTTGCTTTCCCTTCTCTAATCCTTAATTTTTCTATATTTGGAGCATTATAAACTGTCATTATTCATATCGTAGCCATGAGTGACTGATTTGTGTTCTTAGAGTTTTTTATTTAGTTTTATGAATTGCTCAAAACCTTGTTAGTTGTTTCTTGGATTTGATTTATGCTTAAGTTATTTTAACATGTTTAATCTTAATGCATTTGAGTAACTGGTCATTGTTTAAATGTTCTTTATATAATGTCTTGCTTGTGAGAAAAGGCATTATGTTAGATCTAGCATGTTAAACTGTTATTCGGATATGCACAATAGTGATAGGAGATTAATAGAGATCAAAGATGGAGAAACTTCTGTTGTAGTTTATCAATTAATTGCATGAAATTAAATTATTGATTGAGTATTAGAAAAAGGTTGAGCTCAATAGAGGATACCTAGATATGAGACTCCTAGGTTTATAGTTAACATAACATCAATATGAGGTTTAGACAATTAATTTGGTTAATCCATTTCATAAAGTCATTACCCTAGGACATGTTTTGTCTAGTTTTGCCTCGGTTGATATCTGTATTTGCTTTACTAGAATTAAATTAGAATAGGTTTTCATCAAGGTCTGGTTCCCTACATAAAACTAAAAGGATCTCTGAATAGCTAGAAGAATTAAATCAAAATTTCAGAGGACGATACTCGGTCTCCTAACTGTTTTACTATATTATTACTCAACGCATGCGTTTGTCTATAATAGTCTTCAAAGATTGAATCTAAATTTTGTTATATATGTAATTTCTTTTGTATTGTATTATATCTATTGTATTAGAGTATTATATCTACTATATTAGATTATGA
Organism: Benincasa hispida; assembly: GCF_027475165.1. Lineage (NCBI taxonomy): Eukaryota > Viridiplantae > Streptophyta > Magnoliopsida > Cucurbitales > Cucurbitaceae > Benincasa > Benincasa hispida. The sequence goes on from NC_143486.1 coordinate 97,197,594, forward strand.
TTGTCATATTTGTAATTACCGAATGGTACAAATTTCTTGATGATAAAACATGGCTCTTATTTCATTCTCTCTCCTCTACTCATTTATTGGTATATTTATTTTGCACCTTTAGAAGAAAAAGAATGGTCCACAACCCACATGCTTTAATTTAGATGTAATATCTGAAATTGGTTTGATATTTTCTATTTAAATATGATATATTGTCAACATATACTTGAATGATTGATTGTGCATTTGCCTGTCTTGTGCAAAATGAGGCATGTTATGCCTTTTTAGAAGTATTAATAAGAGCAAAATGTGAATTTAAAAAGTATTCTATTTTTTCAAAACTTGTTTTCCTAATTTAGAAATTTCATAATTAATGTTTGACTTTATAGATAATTTTCAGATATGGTAATGAGTTAGGAAAATTTTTTAAGTAACTTTTTATTTGATCCATGCATTTGAAAAGGCTTAATAGCGTGATGGACTCTTAAATTTTAAAGTTGTGTCTAAATAGACTATTATTGTCAACTGTGTTGATTTCATTTATGCCACCAAATATCTAAACTTAATCAATATCAACTCAATTCATAAGTATATTAATAACCATCAACTAAGTTAAAAAAAAAAATTTAATATGATAACTTGAACATGATTCGATTGGGTGTCTTTGTCTAAAAAGGAATAGGTTCGAATCTCACCACTCCTATATGTTGTTCAATCTAAGAAAACACTCAAATTAATTATGAAACAAAAAAATTGATTTAAATCTAATTTTAGTCATTTAATTTTTTAAGCTTGTTTCATTTTAGTCTCTAAACTTTTAAAATTAACTTTATTGAAATTGCTTCGATAATAAAAATAATTTTCACGCAATAAAATATAGTATATGAATATGTTTTTAAAATTTAGAGTAAAAATGTGAAAAAGATAACAATTTATTTTTAAAAAAATTCAATGATGGAGATTAAATTTAAAATTCATCGAAAGTACATCGATTAAAGTTAGATAATTAAAAGAACGTCGACTAAAATTATAATATCACTAAATGCCATTTTATAATAAACAAGTATGCGACTGATAAATTATAAAAACCTAAGACTAGTTAGACGATTCTTACGAAGTAAACTTACGACGTTAAGATAATTGAGTCATTTTTCTTTTCGCCTGTTTAAATCTTCCTACAACTTAAAATTAATTGTGCAAATTTTTCACACTTTTTAGCTAAAATTGAATGTTATTTTGAGTTAGATTGTGTGATATGCTTAAGGTTTTAGATCATTAATGATGTTGTTTGAATTTCATTCCCATTTTCTCTTATCTCAAGAGAGTGGCATAGTTTTTATATATTAAATAAGGTTTAAATTGTTTGAATTTTGAATCTTATTCTATTTTATTCTCTAAACTTTAAACAACGTCTATTCTAGTCTTTAAACTCTTAAAAATGATCCCATTTTAGTCCATAAATTTTTAATCTTGTTCTGTTTTGATCCCTAATCTTTAAAAAACGTTCGTTTTATTCTCTAAAATTTTAGGAAGTGTTTATTTTGGTACTTACTATTAAAAATATGTTCACTCTTTAAGAGTAATGTGAGTGAACTTGTATTTTATTTTTATGAGTGAGCTCTAGATATATTGAGTAAGATGAAGATAAAGTAAAATGTCAATAATCAATACACGTCAAAATACTGAATGACCAAAATTTTGAACTAAGAATATCTTTTAAATTATCCAGCTTTGTCACCTTATTCAGAATTGAAACACTAAAATTTCTAGCGTAGCTAACATTGATAGACTAGTCATCAAAAAATACAAGTCACTTCGCCAATTTTATTAAAAAAATAAATAAAATTTTAATATATCAATGACCAAAATAAGCACTTTTTAAAAGTTCAAAGACTAAAACAATCATTTTTAAAAATTTAGGGACCAACGTAAAACAATATTCAAAGTTAAGAGACTAAAACGAACATTCTTAAAAGTTTAGGAACCAAAATAGAACATTGTTCAAGGTTTACAGACTAAAATAAGATTTAAACCTAAAAAGTGCCTACTTTGGTCCATGCTATTAAGATTTTGTTAACTCTTAAATATAATAAAGAAATGACTTGTATTTTTTGATAACTAAGTTGTCAAATAAATTGTCATGTTAAAAATATATAAGGTTTCAATTTTAAATTAGGTGGTAAAGCAATTTTCTATAAAATATCTCAAAAGTCATTTTGTCTCTAAGATTCTGGTCGTTCATTATTTAGCACATTGTCTGTCGATATTTTACTTCACTTTTATCTCATTCAACTCGTACTATATGCAATTTCATCCTTAAACAAATTTCTATCTCTAAAATGTTAATATATTTTTCATAATATGGACTAAAATAAATATTTTTAAAAAATTAAAGACTAAAATGAATCTTTTTTAAAATTTAAGGATCAAAATAAAACCGTATTTAAATTTCATCTACCAAAATAGAATTTAGACCGCTAAATAATGATAATAACCGTGGAAAGGAAACGAAGGTAGCTCTCCGGCCCTAATTATGTGCACGTTGTTGAATTCAATTTGACAACTTGTACATTTTTTTCTGTAGCTGTTAATTTTCCACGTAGGATAGAGATTGAGTCATATCACAATCCAAACTTTGTTTTTTTTTCCAATATTCAATTTTCTTTTTATCTGTCCTTTTATTATTATTTTAATGAGGAAAACAAAGTTTTGTTTTTGAACCACCAACAAATGACCCCTTGATGTGTTCTCGTCCTTTGATGTAAATAACCATATGTTAAATGTCCATTTTATTTCTTATATTTTGTGAGAATTGAGAAATTTTGAACCACATATTTATTGGCCACTAACATTTATTATAGCTCTTATATTTTACACTGATTTTAAGATGCAACAAAATAATATTTCTTATGTATGAAATGTTGTTAATATCTTTATTACCTTTAAAGTTTATTGATCAAGTCTACCCAAAAGAAAATATTACATGATGTTGGGTCAAATTTATTAAAAAACCATGAAGGAGGCTTTTTAGTTTTCTTTTAGAACTTCTAATAATTTGGGATTTGGTATGAAATTTGTTTTATTCCACTAGCATATATTTAGGTGTGATTTTTTAACCCAAAATTGTCGGATAGGTTATGACTCTAGCAAGACCACTTGATGAAATGAGGTAAATGGTTATACCTATGGAATGATTCATTCTCTAGATCGTTTCAACAATTTATTTTGTTCGTATTATGAATTGAGTTCATATTTGTTGCAATTGGATTAAATGAATTGTATATATTTCAAATTCAAATGTCAAAAAAATTAGCAGTAGTGAAGCCCAAAAGAGGATGGACTTGAGTATTTGATCTATTTTAAATGTAGTGTTTTTCTTTTCATTGTCAAAATTTGAGTAAGAAGTTTTGAACGACCTAAAGTATGTTTTGAAGGAATTCCAAATAATTTACGATACGTTTTGGACAAGGACTGTGCTAATACTATAATAATCACTTCTTACTACAATACATATTATTTTGTAATTCTCAATTAACTACAATTAATATTATTTCAAAACCCTAATTGGCTACGGTAGTTACTATTTGCTGCCATTTTTACTATTTTACATTCACCATTTTTTATTATTTGTTAAAATATTTACTATTTTCCCCTCAAACTAAAATAGTTTTACCCTTCAAACACATATTACTACAATACATATTATTTTGTAATCCTCAATTAACTATAATTAACCCTATTTCAAAACCCCAATTGGCTACGGTAGTTATTATTTGCTACCATTTTTATTATTTTACATTCATCATTTTTTATTATTTATTAAAATATTTACTATTTTCCCCTCAAACTAAAATAGTTTACCTTTCAAACACATATTATTATAATTCAAACTAAAACAATATACCCCTTAAATACAAACTATTATAACTCAACTATGATAACCTAAGACTATAATAACAATTTGTTTGTCCCAACTACCCCCTTAATATTTTTCATTGTCCAAAATCACTCTGAAACTTAACCATTATAGATTGATCTAATAAAAAATAAAGAGGTCATGGATTCATATGATTTAATATTCTACTTGGCATCTAAATTTTCATGTCCGTATCAATTATCATTTTCAAGGTCAATGATTGGATCATTGTGGTTTAACTTAAAAAAAAATTATCATAAAATAAACAAAAGGCAATCTCACACAATTATTAAATTTAGTTCCATGATTAAAGTATTAGTAATTTTTTTTAAAACCTGAATATTCAAACCTGTTGATTTCCGTTTAAATCTCGAGGGACAATATTCAAAAATTGGTTGGGTTTCTTCTCGTGTGGTCGACCAAAGAAATAAAGGGTCCCCCCCAAAAAAATAAATGTAAAATTAGTATACACCGAAAAAAAAAATCATGTTCTATCATTTCATTTTTTCTTTATATAAAGAGATCATGTTCATCATCCTGTGTATATTAAAAAAAACCCCATTTCCCATTCGTTCGCTTAACGAAATCCTTGTAAAATATCATTTCTTCCCCATTAATTCATCTCTCTGAATTGGGTCTTTGCCAAAGAACCTTCTTCTTCATCATTGTCTCTTGGCTTTTGGGGTTTCTCTCTGGGTTTGAAATTGATCGCACCATTTGATCTGGAGGCATAAAGGGTTCCAGTGATTCGGTGGGGCGGAGATTTTTGGTGCATTTGTTTACGGAAGCGGCGGCGGCGGAGCTTTGTTGTTGAAGAGACGAAGAGTCTTCTTGTATCTTGTAAATTATTTTAGATGGTTCTTCTTGGTTCTATCTTCTCAATTTGCAGGGATGCAGCTGGAGTCGCTGGTATGTCTCTCTCTCTCTCTATTTTTCTTGTCTTGAATTCTTCCATTAATGACTGGAGAAGCTCGATTTGTTGGCAAATTCTTCGGGGGGAAATGGAATTTGCCTTCAATTTAGGCATGCACTTTTGAACGTTATTGTCAGTAACATGTATCAAAATTGGAGCTCCTGTGTTGTGTTATGTCACTTGTCATCAATTAATGGTAATTTGTTGCATCAAGTCTACCTAATCCATTGGCTTATCTGAGGACGATTTTCTTTCTTTCTTTCTTTATTTTCCTCCTTTTTGTGGGTTGGAGTTCATTCAACTCCGGTTGTTTGTTTTTCTTCCTCTGTATTTTAGTTCTTTAAGTCAAACTAATGAATCCCACTTCATTCATTTCTGCAATTTGGTATCCAATTTATTTATTTTGATTAAAATGAAGTTAGTTTGATTATTAGTGTTAGATGATAGAATATTTAATTGGCCATCACCAATGAGCTAAAGCTTTTAGGTTATTCGATGATTTAAGAATTAGAAGTATAAGATATTATGAACTGTTTGTATCTATAAGGAACACTCAAGAGAAGGGATTTGAGAAGATTAATACTTATCCCTATTTGATAATGATTTTGTTTTTAGATTTAGGCTGGTTTCCTCACTATTTCTTTAGTACTAATGTATTATTGTCTTCATCTTTCTTAAAGAAAGGTTTGAATTAACAAGTTTGTGGAAACCAAGTAGTTCTTAGAAACCCTTTTTTTTTTTTTTTTTTATTAATAGAATTTAGCTACAAATTCGAATGTGTCTTTAACAAAGATGAAAAGTATTGTAAAGAAGATGTGAGAAAATAATCACACTTCTCAAAAACTAAAAACCAAATGGTCATTAAGCAGGTACTTACCTTTTATTTTCCTGATGAAAATTGTACTTTTATTAATTTGCAGGGCACATATTTGCTTTTGGACTTTTCTTGTCACCCTTGTAAGTTGTAGCTAGCTAACTGTTCCACCGGACTTTCTGGATGAAGTAATGGAGTTAGAATCTATATATTCACCATTTTCTTGGTTTGCTTTCTTTGGGATTAATTTGCAGAGATACATTTCGACGTGTTATCAGAAACAAAACAACAGAACAGTTTTCGGGTTTGCCATATATATATGCTCTGTTAAACTGCCTTATTTGCCTATGGTATGGTACACCCGTCATTTCTCCAAGAAACACAATGGTCATGACGGTCAATTCGATCGGCGCGGTATTTCAGTTAGTCTACATCATGCTCTTCATAGCATATGGCGAAAAGGGGAAAAAGGTGGTTACTTAGGCCCCGTTTGGTAACCATTTGGTTTTTTGTTTTTGTTTTTGAAAATTAAGTCTATAGCTTCCACCTCCAAATTTCTTCCTTTGTTATCTATTTTCTACCAATGGTTTAAAAACCCAAGTCAAGTTTTAAAAACTAAAAAAAAATAGCTTTAAAAACTTTTTTTTGGAATTTGGAATTTGGCTAAGAATTCAACCATTATACTTAAGAAAGATGCAAATCATCATAAGAAATGGGGAGGAGATAGACTTAATTCTCAAAAACAACAATAAAAAACAAAATGGTTACAAAACGGTGCCTTATCTGTCTATAATATTTACCGGCTAATTGTCCTTATGAATGATAGGAGTTTGTGAAAAATCTTACTTATTGAGCTTTTCCCTTCATGTTTGTAACAGATAAAAATGATAGGATTGTTGCTTGCAGTCTTTGGCCTCTTTATAGTAGTCGTTGCCGGGAGCCTACAAATAGCTGACCTCCCATTGCGACGGAATGTTGTCGGGATTTTGAGTTGTGCATCTCTCGTATCAATGTTCGCTTCTCCCTTGTTTATTATAGTGAGTCGATATGTTAAGCTTCTTTTCTATCTTTTATTGTTGGATGTTTTTGAAGGCTTGCTTACTTTTCTTATCCCTTCAATTTTCCTTGGCATGGTCTCAGAATTTGGTGATTCGAACAAAGAGTGTGGAGTTTATGCCATTTTATCTCTCCCTTTCGACGTTCCTCATGAGCATATCTTTCTTCCTCTATGGACTGTTCAATTATGACCTATTTGTTTATGTAAGCATCATCCTACCCATTTCCTTAGTTCATCGAACTTTTACTCGATTGAGTATTGGACATGAATATATATTTTATTGTCAAACTTCAGGCCCCAAATGGGATAGGAACTGTGTTGGGGAGTATCCAATTGGTGTTGTATTGCTACTACAGTCGAGTTGCTAAAGAGGAGTCTAGAGAACCTTTAATCGTATCCTATGCGTAAATACGTACATTGTGTATTTACATTATGATAATGAGGTAAGATTTCAATTTCCATGTACTTTCCATCTGTTCTTGTTAACTGCAGAGCTTAACGATCTAGTCTTTTGGATTTCTGCTAGTGTTAGACACGGTGTGAACATTTTTTTCGTTTACTGCAGGAACCACAGATTTCCGAGGGTTGATAATTGGTTCTTCCACAGCATTGGTGCGCAGTTCAGCGTTAGCCAACAAGCCGTTTCCGAGCTACGGTGTGTTTTGTTGTAAAATTACCCTCATTCATTTCTCCAGTTTAATTGATTGGCTTGTTTTTTGACCTATCAATCTGTTAAATGGTGTATTGTTAGACATCCAACCCCACTCTCGGGTGAAGAATGTTGTAATTTGTTTTAGCCTTGTGATTTAAAAAGCTTTGTGTTATGGCTCTGCTGTAGCCCTCTCTCTCTCTGATTTTGCCACAAACTGTTTGGATTTGAAGAATCTTACAGCAGATAAGAAACTAAAAATAATAAAGTTTAACCATCCCTGGTATGTTCTTCTTCCAATTTTGTTTACTGATTTGGGATAGAGCTAGAATTTAAACCTAGCAAAATTCGGCCATGTATCGATAAGTACGAGCTCTTACTTATTTCGAACTTGATCAGCAACTATTGGTTCGTTTATATTATACATCTATATCGATTCACTCGTTTTGACCAAATAGAAGGCTCATAGTTTCTAGTACGCAGCCAAGTCTAACTACTTGATAAATGTTTGTCTCACAAGTTAAATTTGTATGATCGAGTCAACTATTTGTCATTTATGAGACATAATATTTGTCTAAAGGCACCAAAGACTTCAAAAGAAAGTGAAAGCGTAATGTGTAAAAGGAGGAAAGAAAGAAAAGGTTATTTGAAGAATCTATCCAAAAAGAAGAAAAGGGTATTACATTGGAAAATCTCACCCCTTTTGTATAATTTTTACACTTCTTTTTTGAAGATTCCCATGGAAGAGGAAGAGCATCAGAGTAGATCCTTCAACCTTGTCTTTACTATTATGGCTTCTCCTTCCTACATGTTATTAATCAAACATGTGATGTTTAGGGGGGGGGAAATATCAATTAGACGATATGTGACATATACTTCTTCTCTTAAGGTCGATTCAAATCTCTCATATCATAAATTTTCAATTTTTAAAAGTTAATAACTATAAATGTTGGAGTTTTGTTCTGATACGAACAATTTACAAATATACACATATTCATATCGAATAGAGCTATACTCATTAAAAAAAAATGGAGATTTGACAAAGTGAACTGATAAATAGGTATAAAGCATCTATTAATGATTGATTCGAATCTCAAACCCCATTTACTTTAAAATAATAATAATAATAATACATATTTTATTGAATATACTCAAATGAAGTTTTCAAAATTAAAGATTAGAAAAGCTTATCTCTTTAAATATTTAAATGTGTTATAAAGTATATCATTGTTTTAATTACATCATTTTTTTCAAATGATAATTAACTATATCAGCTGAATAATAATAGGTCATGATTGCTTTGTTTGGAAGCCTTATAAAAATTTCAATTTAACTATTGAAAAACTTTGTTGAAATTCCATTAAAAAAAAACTTGTCCTAAAAAGATAATAATAATGTCATTTTTTAAAACAATTTTTTGAGTACGTATGTTTTTAATATTGAATGTATCATTGGATTTTTTTTTTTTTTTTTTTGGCAACATATAGGGTGGGAAAATCAAACTTTTGAACTCGAGTTTAATAACACAAATTTATGTTAGTTGAATTGTGTTCGTGTTAATTTTTTTCTTAACAATATATGTAACAATCAAAATTACAAACGCTATTCAAGCTTAGTTTGGTTTTGGCTATGTTAATTGAGTTATGTTCGTATTAATCTTTTTCTTAACAATATCTGTAACAATCAAAATTACAAACGCTATTTAGGTTTAGTTTAGAATTGGTGTAGCTTTTAGAATAATTGTTGATAGTTGTGATTTTAGAAAAAATCAACTATGAAATGAAATAAAATAATGTTTGGTAAATTTCAATTTTAAGCTAGAATAAATTAGCTAGGATGTTTGATAAATTAATACAAAATTGTACCAATTTAGGCCTATTATTTCAATTTATAAGAATTTTCCTAATAATTAATCTATACTTTATTATAATATATATGTGTGTATAAAATTTGAATTTCAACTAATTTTGTTTGATCTAAATTATATGATATAAGAATTTAAGAAAAATAATTATTATAAAAATTGAATTAATTAAAGTTTGAAAATAAATGCTATGTTAATATGGATGGAGATTATTATAATATATTTATTTAAAAGATTAAGAATGTAACAGATTTTTAAAAAAGTCGACTAGCTTAAGCACGAGAGTTAAAATCGATATAAAAGTTGTGTGTTATTAAAAAAAAATCCGAAAGAACTTACGAAGCAGCACCTTGTAACCATTTTCCATGGCGGCAATTTGATCCTGCAGCAATCTTCCCCGTTCGTCGTACAGAATAAGCCCACTGTATTTCAGCATCTCACACTTTTCCCCCATTAATATCGGCCGTTGCCACACTGCCGCCGTCGAATTCCGGCTTCCCAATTCTTCCCCTTCCCCTTCCCCTTCTCCGCCCAACAGCCGCACCGGCGTCTCTCCACCGCCGCTCCCCTTCCGCCTTTCCGCTGCCCATTTCCACCACCTCACTGTCGTCCCTCGTCGGTGATCTTTCTTCTCCCCTCTCCTCTTCTTCGCCCACGCCGCCGTGCAGATCCCGACAACGGCGACCGCCGTGCACGTTAAGAGAATGAAGGCTTGTTGGGTTGAGAGCTTCCATTTGTCTTCTAAATTCCACAGAGCTTCCATAGCTTTCAAGACATGGGAGGATGCTGATCAAGTCGTAGCTATATATTATTATAATTATATAAATGTGTTTTATCATTTATGTCGAAAATTGCCGTTGTAGTTATTTCAAATTTTCAATATTTGAATATGCGTCAATAAAATATTTTTTATCCGTTAAAATATTATTTTGATCCATTTGAAGTCTACATTTTCAATAAATTTTAAATTCGATTTTCCATGCTAATTTATTGTTGATTTAAAAAAAATTATTATCCATTATAATATTTAGGAAAATTGCTTGTATGGCAAATATATTTTAAGAAACAAAGGCCATGATTTCAATTTTTTTGTAATTGTAGGTGCGACGATCACATAGAAATCATATAGCAATTAAATAAGTGGAAGTTTTTTGTCATGTTTGCAAAAAAAAAAGCAAAACCTAAAGACACACGCCCAATTTTCAATTTATTTTTTATTAAAGTTGCAATTGCCCCTAATATTTATTGTAAATTTTGAAAACATATTCATATATTATATCTATTTGCATGAAAATATTATTGTTGTTGAACTAATTTAAGTAAAAATTAACTTTGAATGACTAAATTTAAAATTTATTAAAAACTAAGAGACTAAGATTGAAAAATTGAGAGTACAAATATCGAAATTGAACAAATTTCAAAGTATAGGTACTATTATAATAGTTTAATTTTTTTTATCACTTGTATACTATACTTAGTATATCATATGATATTTTAACATTTAAGTGCATTTCATGCGCTGTATTTATTCTTTGCATCTTACCATAAAATCGTTCAATTATAATTTGTCACGTGACAAATCCTTCCGACTTCTTGATGAAAAATTCTTGAAATAAAATTAATAAATTAAGAAAATTTATTTTAATTAAATAAAAAAGTTACTAAAAATATTTTCAAATTATATAGCAAAATCACAATTTATCAATGATAGACACCAATAGTCATTGTATCTATCAATAATATATGATAGTAATCTATCGCTAAAAGACGGTAACATTTTGCTATATTTTATAAATATTTTGGTTTATGTTTCTATATTTCAAGACAATCTATAAACTAACCACAATAATGGTTTATTAATAGGACATACCCGTATTCAAGATTTATAGGAAGAAGTCTAATCGAGAAAAAAAAATCTAATATCAAATACTATTCTTAAAATATATTGAAAATAGATCGACTAAATTTAAACTTATGAAAATATAACGAGTTCTAAAACATATCGATCAACATTGAGTCCAGTATGAATTTAGATATAGTATTCTTACATGTGATATCCACCGCTGGTTTGAGCCGTTGGACATGTCTCACCGTTTGAAGCAAGTTATTAAATATGACTCACGGACTTTGGTGGGTTGTAATAAAACTTAAACTATTCATTGCTAAAATTTGAAGCGTTTTCCATTCCTATCCATTTTTCCCAAAATAAGATGGGACCAATTAATGAATATGTATGGTCCATTCTTGTGTTTTAAAATTACAATTACATTGCATATCATTAAATGTGTAACCTGCATGAATTATTATGCCAACACTTTGGCTTTAAATAATGGGATGTCTTCTTTCTTCTCACACCCATCGTAGTAGAAATGTATTGATTCATTCGTTGGCTCATAGAGATATAAAGGAGAATCGCTTTGAACTTCTCCATCTCCCTTATCTTGAATTGTTTTGTGATTTAGCGTCCAATGACTGTCCTAGTGTTTTCCTTTTTGCTTAAAAATCAAATCAAGAAGATCCGTGGTATGTAATTGATTACGACAATCTCGAGTGGTATGCAAAACCTAAAAATAAAAGTCTGAAGATGACGATATCGTACTATTTTTGTAAAGATATGAAGAGTTACCATGCTCCAATTTTAATGAGTGCAGTGAAATGTGTGTGTAAGAGTTAACAACTTACATGTGGAAACAATCAGGATGGTAAGTATTCTAACTACGTTAGTTTTATGATTAAAGTATGCATGTTGGTAAAAAGAAATTAGGGTTTCAGAATACAACATTCGTAGAAACACCAAAATTGATGCAATTTCTTGAATAATTCTGGTAGGAATTCATCGTGGATCACCGCCATAATCTTTCCCACTGTTCTCCGACTTTAGAACGGATTGTGAGATCCAATTTATGGTGAGATTAAAGGGAATTTAGAGATTGCGTATGATTTGGTATATGAATTCGAAAAGAATAAATTCTCCTCAAATTTTCAATATTTGCATGAACCTTTTTTCCAAGAAAAATTACTCTATTTAAAGAAAATTTCATGCAATCTAATTGCACCAAAAAAAATGACACCAAAACGATTTTAATTAAGTGGAATTAATGGGTGTTTTAGAAAGTGGGAAAAATGGGATTTTCCATTAACTCAACTTTTCATTTAACTTAGAATTTCACAAATTCAAATTAATTTGTAATTTAATTTTAATTTAAAACTAATTCAAATAATCAATTTCTTTCAAGACCATTTTAAATAAAATTAATTTTAAATACAATTAATTTTAAATAATTAGTTAATCAAATTAATTTAATATCAAGTATTAAATTAATAAAACATCAATCCCAAACGTAAATTCTCATTCACGTGTACAATATTTAAATCAAATTTAAATGTTTATAACTCTCCAATTTTGTTTAATTCAACAATTAAACTATGTAATTACGTTAACTATATCGTATAATTAATTATAATTCCCTATACTGAATTGGAACGTTTCAAATTCTCATCACACTGTTCCAAGGTTTAGTTCGACGTGAGCTAGCAGGGAGCCTAATGAACCTACAGATCCTGAGCTCCAATGATATGAGGTTAATCGACTAAACTCTTTAACCTCGTTAACCAACTTTCGTTAACTACCGGGACACTTCATTAAATCTCAGTAGTTGCACTCTTCTCACTATAAATATACTTTTGTCCACTTGATTTAACCATGATCAGTAAGTCGATCATTCACAAATTGTTCATAATTACAGTTAGGTCAAAATTACCGTTTTACCCCTGTAATTATATCTTGCTTCTTATGTCCCATTGATCCTCTAATGAACAATTGGTTTGTGGTCTAACCACCAAACCAAGTCCCTCTCAAGCCAATGAGAGAGCGAGGCCCCTTATTCAAGACCCGGAGTTAGCACTTAAGAGAAAAATCAATCTATTAGCCCTAAAATTGGGTAGAGGTGAATTCCATCTTGTAGAACTATGATCCTAGCTATCTACTTGGTTTTACCTCTAACATGGAAGACTTATTGAGTCAGCGATGTTGAGTCACCTTCACCCATGCAGATTAAAAGATAATCTCGAATAAGCAGGAGTTCATTGTTAGTTTCGGATTAAAATCAAGTTACCTAAGTCATCAAATTGAAATAGTCAGTCTTATCGGTAAATGACGTCATAAAGTAAAAGTGACTATTTCATGGTTCGATCTTATGCAAACTCATTACATAAGATGCCTCCACTCGCATGTCTCTACATGAACGATTCATGATCACATCGTTTGTATCAAATACAAAGCGGGTTGCATCCATAGTGTCCCAAGTTAAGGTATCCAAACTTATCTCTATATTATAGACCGTTTGGGCTATATACTCGAACTTGGTCCACTTTTATGTCTCCACATAAAGTTCAAGTATTCATGTTATAGCCAAGGGTTATTAGTTTATTGGATTTAGGGTCAAAAGGTGCAATTTAAATATTCAATAATATTTTTACTGGATAATTTCAATAATGACTTTATTGTAAAATATAATATGTTTAATGTTTACAAACTACAAGTTTTATGACATACAACCCGACAGTGAGATGTAGTAGTAGACATTATATTATATGCACAATGTGATACTTGATTGTCTTTTGCATCATACAATGTGAGGTGTGCTCATGAATAAATAATTTTATAACAAAAATTAATCAATATTATACTACTTATGATATTGATAATATGATGTGTACATGTTCTTTTTTATTTATTTAGAAAACACAACTTCATAATATCCATATCGTAAGTCAGAGGATTAATTACTCAATCATAATAATTAAGTGACAACTTAACTTCACTGAAATAACGACAATAATGTATACTACCATTTAGTATAAAAGTGCATAAAAGCAGCTTTCACATGGAAGAGGTTGTTTTGTCTCACCTGTTTTGCTATAGTTTTTTAAACATACATTTAGGGTGTGTTTAGAATGCATTTTCAAGTGATTAATTAAAAACAAAAAAAAAAGTGTCTAGCAATCACTCAAATAGATTTTTTTTTTTTTTTAAAAAAAAATACATTTAGTGATCGTTGCAGGCCACCACCTCCAACGAACACCATTGGCCAATCCACTGTGTCGAAAAATTCCTTTACAGTAACTTGACCTTAATAAAACACTTTTATTATATAACAAACCAAATAAGCTTGTTTCTATATATATAATACTTTTTTTAAAAAAATGGAAATGAATTTGGAAAAACTTTTTTTTCCATCAATTCTAAAAAAGCCATTATCTGGTTTGGAACTCTTGTATTTGGGAATATTTTGATTCATGATAGATTTAAAGTCATTTATGTTGTTTGGGTGACTACAAAAATTTTAAAAGTTGAATTTAGCAAGGGTTTCAAATTCTAATAATTAGTTGGATTTGGATGGATTTGAAAACTAACACATTGTGTTTCCAATCTTACCCTTGATCTTTTTCATAAAAGAGTAATGGACAAAAATGACCCTTCGGGGGTTTGACTTTGTGTTTGGAAAGTGGCCAAAATGGCCCGTTAGAAGTTTCATTTTGTTTTTTTTTTATCTATTTTTTGAAAACAAGTTTTTTGACCCCCTTGATGATGAAAATGATGTAAGCATAATTGTATAATTACTCTTTTGCCCCTTACCAACGACCTACTAAATTAATTCACATTCTCCACCTAAAATTAATTTATCCAAAAATCATTAACAAAAAGCTATTCACACAAAAAATTCTCCACCAAATTTGTTGGTTGTATAATTATTCTTATGCCCCTTATTAAATTCCCACTTTCAATTTCAACCACCAACCTACCAAATGTGAAACCCGGATTTCCATTTTTCCTATTTAAGCAGGTGATTAAGGAAATTAACTAAGTGAAAGTTAAATCCTATGTTGAAGTGAAGGAAATTTCTAAGTGTTGAATAGATTCTCCTTGAGTAGTTTTGAGTTAAGCCTTAATTGGTGAAATTTGGCTAAGTGTAAGGTCAAAAGGACCCATGCGTTAAGTGACATTAATACATAAGATGAGAAGGGAACCATGCGTTTGTAAGGTTGGACGCATGATTGGCCGAAGTATTGGCAAGAGGCGTTGCCAAGAGTTGCTCATGCGTTAGGTATGTGTGAACGAGAGCGGAGAAAGCGAGATGTTGAGCACAAGACGTTGGACAGACGATCATGTAGCAACGGAGCGGAGCTACCCAATAAGGTAGACGATCATGTAGAAAAATGAGCAACACGATGGGGTATGCGATCGTATAGCAAGTGAGCAGCGCTACACGATGAGGTAGGCGATCATGTAAGTGGGCGCTGGACGATCGTGTAGCAAAGCGAGGAGCTACACGATGAGGAAAGTGATCGTATAGGCAGGCACTGGACGATCGAGCTATACGATAGACAAAGTACTACACGATCAGTGTAAGCGCTAGACGATAAGCATGGAAGCTAGGCGATAGTGCTATGCTATGGGCGATAATGCTATGCGATGGGCGATAGCGTTAGACGATGAGGCGTTGGCACTGCACGATCGGCAACAGTACTAGACGATAAGCTAGGCGATGAGACAAGCCATGGTGAACACATGGTGGAATGTCTTTGTGTTAGCAAGAGGCTAGGCGATGGTAAGTCATACCATGAGGTGTTGAGCTGAGACTTAGCTTGACTCAAGGGTTGACATGCGTTGGAGATATACTATATGCGTTGGACATCTGAGGGCATGTGGGCGCATAGGACAAGGCTAATAGTATGCGTTGGAAGAGTGTGGTCATAATCCTAGTTGAGCACATAGGCCAAAAGTAAGCCATGCAGGAGAGGAAGGTATGCGGCCAAGGATGCGATGCCTTGAGGTTTGACTCAAGTGATGCATTGATGAAAAAGCCACGAGTTGATGATGGCTAACCAAGAAAATGACATGCACAGCCAAGCAATAAGGTTAGGATGAGTCTTGCGAGCATCTAGCATAATGCGACCAAGTTGCGTCAATCGGATGCACAAGGTAAGGTTGCGTTAATTGGAAATGACACAATCGAGAATAGTAGGTCACATATGGGGAAAAGTGCTAGGCGGCAGTAGCTTAAAGGGTGTTATGTTGAGATTTAAAAAGACACCGCAAGGGCGCAAATATGGGATGGACACATGCACCAAGGGGTGGTGTCCGGACATGTGTGTTGCACCAGTTGGATGAATGCATATGAAGTTAGATGGACACATATGCATTTGTGGTAGATGGGCGCATATGAGATTGGATGGACGCATTCAAGGTCATCATCCGGACATGTGGCTTGTTGGGGAGAAATCTTGGATCTTAAGCAAATGAGGTGGATGCACAAGAAGACATGCAAATTTGAGGGCTATGTATTGGTAAAAGAGGAGGAAGATGCCTTGAATTTCGATGATGTAAAGATTGCGTTAATAGTGTAGGGAAATGACACTTGGACATGCGGCCAAATAGGAGGTGTCGGCCTTAGAGAGATTTTGGATGCCTATAAATAGGGCCAAGGACTTTAGATGATAACTCCATTTCTCTTCAAAGGACATTAAGAAGAGTGTATGAAGGCTCATTGTGAGGAAACTATGCATGAAAGAACGCATGCGTTGGTAGCGAAACCATGTGTCGGTCATGAGGTTCCAAGAAGAGGAGATGCTGTCGAACAGTGGTCTGAAAGTAACATCAACTTGGGACAAGAAGTTCTCCCAGAATACTCGTGTGTTTGGAGTGATTCCAAAGCCACCTAAAAGCTAGGAGAGTCTAGTTTTCAGGGTCGAGCTATCGGATAAGCTTGGGCCAGTCTTGATGTTTTGATGATTCTGGCCAAACCACGAGGAGTTATGGACTAAGATTTTAGGGTAAGTTTCGTGAGACATTTTAGGACATGTTTGCAGAAGGAAGTATTGATAACTTGTAGAAATAAAAGTTATTTATACTGCTTTATTTAGATATTGCGGCCAAAAGAAAGGAAAGTTACATCAATTGTAAAGAAATTAGCTAAGAACTGCAAGAATTATAAATTGTCGTCAATACACCCACTGACATCATTTCAATGGTAGAAAAGAATATTTCAAGTCTGTTTTACAGGAAATCAAGTCACCGCATGCATTCATGGCTCAAGATAAAAAGAATAACGCATTTATGTTGCATTGCGCCAATCATTCATAAATGAATAGACGATCAATGCAATGATGGCACATGCGACAATCGATCAAGAGTTAAGCGATCAACGCAATCTCAACCGCATGCGGTAATAAAAAACAACACCGCATGTGGGCCAACGATCGAAGATGTAAAAGAGTAACGTAATTGCGGAGGATCTAAATATGTGTACAGCTGACCGTTGTGCATTTCTGATGGAATTGATCGCGTAATAGAAGGAATATTCACTCCACTATTTCCGGAATTTTCATAACAAAAAAGTGGGGTCCACATTGCAGAGAGTCAAAGCTTAGCCTATAAATAGCCTATAAAATTCTATTGGAAGATATACTTGATACGGGCATATTTTGATATTTGTATATTGAGAGAGAGATTGGTCTGAAGAGCCTGATCAGAGAAGATCCGGGAAGATTTAAGAGACAAGGCCGAGAGGTGAGTCTCAGGGCAAATCCTTTCAATCCCCATCGTTGAAGCTCTGTACTAAGGTCACTTCTACCAAATGAGCAAGCCTGAGAGGGAAGCTCTTCTCTACATTCACTCTATCCGCCGGCAAGCACATCCACCGTCCAGATCTGTGCCAAGACGTTGACACTTTTCTGTATTTGTTTCTATCTCTCTATCATCAATTATATTCATCTTATTAGTCTATCATTCACACCATGTATCAGACGTTAAATATTAGTATTGAATGTCATAATCATTTTCATCTCCATCTTTCTGTTTATTTTCGTTCCTCCATTAATCGCTTTCTCCATTATATTTTCTTAATCCCTTGGTAATTATCATGAATCTAACAAGTAAATTAATCTGTGCTAAAGAAATGAATATGTTTAGCTAAAGCATGCTAGACGACATCTTCACCTGTGAGAACAAAAGTGAAAATGTCATTCCTCCTGTCGATAGAAGGTTGGAAGAATGCGTTAACTAAAGAGAGAAGTACTTCCAGAGATGGAAGAAACCTTGTGTTCATTACGTTCATCCCTGTTTCACCACAAAGATGTGGGAACACGGACAATCACCGAGAGTTGTACGCCAAGGGAAAGCGGAACTAGTTATGTCTTTAACGCAATTAATAACTTGCGATGTTTATACTAGTTATCTTTTCTATTTCTGTTTCATACATAAAGACTTGCAACCGCATGATACGATCCTTTGTATAATCTTCACAGTCAGTCTCAAACTCAGTATCATGTATCGTATCTTGTATCTTGTATCATAATAGCTTAGGTATACTTTTATCGCACTTTACTTTATTATCGCAACTTTACTTTACCGCAATTTTAAATACTTGTACACACACACTCTTTTTATTACTTGAAAAACCCCCGGTCGCATATATCACGAACGTAATGCATTAACTACGCAATCCCTGTGTTCGACCTCGGATCACTCCGAGAAACTTGCGGTGGAATTATACTTGGTTTCAATGCAAGGAAACTTGTGACAACACATAGCGTACTACAAGCATTCCATTAATAACACATACACCTAGAAGTAGTATCACATAAAGTCTGAATAAGCACAACACAACATCCACATTCCATGTCCATCTTTCAAGTCATTAAGTTTATGGCAGCATGAGCTTGTATGGTCCATCATTCATCATTGTTCATATGCTTATTTAGAATCATCGCATCATTATATGCCTGTCAAGTTTATGGCGCGGATCATAAACTTGCGTTATAATCATCCATGCGTTGTGTGACATAAGATGAGATCAAATTCTACGTGACAAGTTTATGGCGTCGTTGCCAGGGATTGGTAACGATTATTATTGAATATGTTTGTGATATTTTGCAGGACATATCTCTTTGTATTGGTTGTTTATCGTAGAGAGCAGTCTGACGGTTTATGAGTACTGGAGCGATCCATAAATTCTAAGCTGACCCAGAGATCAGGTATATTTTTCGCGCAGGAACATATCGGAAAGAAATGTGCAACGCATTCTCCATATCTGGTGTGAATCTCGAAAGAACTAGATTATATTTCTTCCCGTACACACTGCGGGATGAGGCAAGGAGGTGAACAATGTCCTTGATGGCATTGTGCAGGCAAGCTTGACCGCCTGCAGAGGATGTTATTGCGGTAACTCTGAGAAACTTCTTTCAATCAGCATCCCTATCTCTATGTTTAATTGCTTTCTTTATTGCTTTCTAAATTGCGTTATTTAATGCTTATTAAAATTAGCCTTTAATGCTTTCTGTATTTTCCTTCAATTTAATTCATTAGTGTCTTACCATGTCATGTTTAATTCCTTTAATTCGTATGCATTAGTAGTGATGTTTTTAAATTTTTTGTGAATGTCTGGATAAAAAGTTGAACATCGCAAGGTCTTTTCGACTTGCGTTATTAAAAAGAAAAATAAAAATTGGTATATAACGCGACGACATGTGCATTTCATGATAACAGATACACTTTGTGTCCATTACACCCAAATGTATTGCGTTGAAGGGTGTGTTGCACTCGTATGTGTTCTTTGTCCATCCTTAGTGAAGATGCACTATGTTGAGGTAGTGTTGTGCTGGTAGAAATATCGTGCGCCCGTCCTCCAGAAATGCATTGAGTCAAGGGTTGTGTTACGGGAATACATGCGTTGTTGCCCGCCCTCAACAAAAATGTATTTGCGTTAATGGAAGCGCGGTATAATTTTCAATCGTGCACCCGTCTGAATCAAATTCAAAAGATAACTGCAATTCATTGTTTTTCTTGGTTTAATTAAATTCTTTGATTCTTTGTACAGGCAAAAGTTCTATATTGCGATATTTGTAATTACTTGTATACTTATTTAATTTTCAATACAACTGAGTAGCAATTCTCTCTATATGCCCGTGCCTCTTCTTTATCATCCTTTGTCAACTTTGCGATATTCTTGATCTTTTACTTTGCGTTATTCATTGTGCTGCCATGATGTATAATATGCATACACTCAGTAACATTTTCCAAACTTTGTATTTTTTGACTAACACTTAGTTAATTCGTAGCTTAGCAATGCTTTACCTTTTATCTTTCAAAATTATGCTCAAACCTTCTTTTTGAAATTTTGTCTAAGTGTTTGTCTATTTTGTCCAAACAACACAATGAGGACCTTGCATTCTCTAAATTTGGGGGTAGGGAAGGTCTGAGCAGATGAGACCAAGTGATGCGGTCATTAAGAAAAATGTGCTCATTATTTCCATCTCTTAAAAAAAAAATTAAAAAACTCCAATGTCAGCGCAAGAGAAACCTCAAAAACAATCCCAACCTGATATGAGTTAAGTTGTGAAAGGAACCTGCTTGTAGTTGGATGTTCGCATGACACCCGTGGGAGCAAGTCAAAACGAAGGTGGATTTCAAGAACAACGCAATATAAAAAGAGAAAAATGCAAAAGAAAAATAAAAGAAACAAGAGGCAACTCCTCTAAAATTCATGAGTTAAAGTTGAGATTGGCACACAACTGTAATTGGATGTTTGTATGACACCCATGGGAACAAGCCAAAACGAAGGGTGTAACCATGATCAAAAGTCTCTAATATATGATGCAAAGTTTGACCACCGCATCCAGAAACATCAAGTTGTTTTGACAAGAAGAGGTAAACATTCTTTTTAAAACTAGAAAATCATTTTTGAGCAAAAATTTGTTGTATAAAAGAATAAAGTAGGGCTTTATTATGAATTTTCAAGGATAGAAAGAAAATTGCGATGTTAAGTAATATGCCTAGGTGGAGCATTCGGAGAAACCAATCGACGTAAAATTTAGGATAGGAATTGAGCAATATTTCCTTAGTAGAAGATATGCTTGAGGACAAGCATACATCTAAAATTGGGGGTGTGATAACTTGTAGAAATACAAGTTATTTATACTGGTTTATTTAGATATTGCGGCCAAAAGAAAGGAAAGTTGCGTCAATTATAGAGAAATTAGCTAAGAACTGCAAGAATTATAAATTGTCGTCAATACACCCACTGACACCATTGCGATGGTAGAAAAGAATATTTCAAGTCTGTTTTGCAGGAAATCAAGTCGCCGCATGTGTTTATGGCTCAAGATAAAAAGAACAATGCATCTATGTCACATTGCACCAATCATTCAGAAATGAATAGACGATCAACGCAATGACGGCGCATGCAACAATCGATCAAGAGCTAAACGATCAACGCAATCTCAACCGCATGCAGTAATAAAAAACAACACCGCATGCGGGCAAACGATCGAAGATGCAAAAGAGCAACGCAATTACGGAGGATTCAGACACGTGTACAACTGTCCGTTGTGCATTTCTGACAGGATTGATCGCGTAACAGAAGAAATATTCACTCCACCATTTCCGGAATTGCCATAACAATAAAGTGGGGTCCACACTGCAAAGAGTCAAAGTTAAGCCTATAAATAGCCTATGAAATTCTATTGGAAGATATATTTTGATATTTGTATATTGAGAGAAAGACTGGTCTAAAGAGCCTAATCGGAGAAGATCTGGGAAGATTTAAGAGATAAGGCCGAGAGGTGAGTCTCAGGACAAATCCTTTCAATCCCCACAGTTGAAGCTCTGTACTAAGGTCACTTCTACCGAACGAGCAAGCCTGAGAGGGAAGCTCTTCTCTACATTCACTCCATTTGCCGACAAGCACATTCACCGTCCAGATCTGTGCCAAGACGTTGGCACTTTTCTGTATTTGTTTCTATCTCTCTATCATCAATTATATTCATCTTCTTAGTCTATCATTCACACCATGTATCAGACGCTAAATATTAGTATTTAATGTCATGATCATTTTCATCTCCATCTTTCTGTCTATTTTCGTTCCTCCATTAATCTTTTTCTCCATTATGTTTTCTTAATCCCTTGGTAATTAGCATGAATCTAACAAGTAAATTAATCTGTGCTAGAGAAATGAATATGTTTAGCTAAAGCATGCTAGACGGCATCTTCACCTGTGAGAACAAAAGTGAAAATGTCATTCCTTCTGTCGATAGAAGGTTGGAAGAATGCGTTAACTAAAGCGGAAGTACTTCCAGAGATGGAAGCAATCTTGCATTCATTACGTTCATCCCTGTTTCACCACAGAGATGTGGGAACACGGCCGATCACCGAGAGTTGTACGCCAAGGGAAAGCGGAACCGTAGTTATGTTTTTAATGCAATTAATAACTTGCGATGTTTATACTAGTTATCTTTTCTATTTCTGTTTCATACATAAAGACTTGCCACCGCATGACACGACCCTTTGTATAATCTTCACAGTCAGTCTTAAACTCAATATCATGTATCAGTATCCTGTATCTTGTATCATAATAGCTTAGGTTTACTTTTATTGCACTTTACTTTATTATTGCAACTTTACTTTACCGCAATATTTTACTTTACCGAAATTTTAAATACTTGTACGCACACTCTCTTTTTATTACTTGAAAAACCCCTGGTCGCATATATGACGAACGTAACGCATTAACTACGTAATCCCTGTGTTCAACCTCAGATCACTCCGAGAAACTTGCGGTGGAGTTATACTTGGTTTCAACGCAAAGAAACTTGTGACAACGCATAGCGTACTACAAGCATTCCATTAATAACACATACATCTAGAAGTAGTATCACATAAAGTCTTAATAAGCACAACACAGCATCCACATTCCATGTCCATCTTTCAAGTCATTAAGTTTATGGCAGCATGAGCTTGTATGGTCCATCATTCATCACTATCCATATGCTTATTTAGAATCATCACATCATTATATGCCTGTCAAATTTATGGCGCGGATCATAAAATTGTGTTATAATCATCCATGTGTTGTGTGACATAAGATAAAATCAAATTCTACGTAACAAGTATCTAAAAATAAGGTTCGGAACTATGAGTAATTTGAGTTTTAAATTGAATAGGGTTCAAAAGGGAGCCCGAGGTGATCAAGGAACTTCTAGAGAGAAAGGTTCCTAAACGATCAAGGTGAGTGACTAAATATTTACAATGTTTTAAGAAACCATGTTCTAAAAAAAGATCTTTCAGATAAAGATATGTTTTCTATGCTTTTTAAAGAAAGTCATTGTATTACTTGTTTTGCTTGAAACTCGATACCGAAGGACATTTGAGAAGGTATCCGAGCAGCTCGATACTGAAGGACATTTTGAGAAGGTATCTGAGCAAAAGTACCTAAGGCATGACGATACTTCTTTTACATAAGAATCAGTTTTCTTGTCACTTACTGGGCTAGCAAGTTCACCCCGTTTTCAAATGTTTTCCTTTCCCCAGGAAGTGAAAGGTGAGGAGTTCCAAGGTGCTGATGAGATCAAGGTCTGCCACATGCCACAGTCGCACTTCCGTAGGGTTTTAAGAGTGGTTGTTGTAAATTTTGTAATTAAGTCTTGGAGTTGTATGAACATTACATTGTTGTAATAAAATTGGTCTGCTTAATTAGTAGTTGTTATCTCTTTGACTTAAAGTTTTCACAAAGTAAAAAAGTTCAGATGGGCAGTAGGTATCACAAAAGGGTAGTATCTATGGTCCCTCAGACCTCTCCTCGGGCTCAGGAGTGCGGGTTCAGGGCGGGGTGTGACATCAAATTAATTCACATTCTCCACCTAAAATTAATTTACCAAAAATAGTTAACAAAAAATTATTCACACATAAAATTCTCCACCAAATTTGATTTGTTTACAACCCCACAAAAAGCTTTCTTCACCAAATTGTTTCCAGAACGAAATTCGTCAAGTTCAAAACTGCATTTCCCGAAGTTGTAATTTTGTACACTTCGTCGTAAGAAGATATGTATTTCATTTTTGTATGTATTCTTAATAGTTCACTAATTTATGGGAAAATTGACAAAACTAAATGACATTTTTTAAGTTTGATTTATGCTTGTTTTGTTGATTGTTTTTTTTTCCTCTAATAATGCCCTGCATTTTTATATTTATTTATAAATTTATAAAAAAAAATATTAAAAAAATAGCAATTTTTTTTAAGATACCCGGTTAGGCGTCACCGAGTAGAAAGCAAATGAGTTCAAATTACCTGACCGGGATTCACCGGGAACAAAATAAATGTTGGAATAAGTTTAAAACCCGGTCGGACTTCAGCGGGTAGAAAGAAAATGAGTTCAAATTACCCGATCGGGCTTTATCAGGAGCAAAATAAATGTTGGAATAAGTTTGATTCCCAGTCGGGCTTCACCGCGTATGGAATAAAATGATTGACCCCTCATTGGGTGACCTAACCGGGCTTGGTAGAGTCAATTCTAGCCCGGCCAAGCACACAAAAAGCATGATTTTGTTTTTTGGCCCAGTGTTCTACCTGGCCAGGTGGCCAGGTGGATGACCTGACCAAAAAACAGAATCATTCTTTTTTTTTTTTTTTTTGCTTTTTCCTTTTTTTCCTTTTCCTTTTGCTTTTTCTTTAACTACATTATATTAATACAATCTTTATATAAATTGTAGGAAAATGCCTCGTGTTTGGATTTGTTTCGGTGGCATTTGGAATGAAAGGGAAAAGGATTACGATGGAGGAGAGTTGCAGGGGTTTGACATTGAGTTGGGCACGACCTATAATGAATTCCTGTCCGAAGTTTATAGGATAAGTGGTATAATGTCAGATGAGTATAATCTTGTTATAAGATGTATACTTCAATTGAGATCCAAAGCCCATGCATTTGTAATTCGAAATGATGAAGATCTACACACATTCCTTACATGTAAAGAGGTCTCAGTACTCTTTACGTATTCATGCTTCCAAAGTGTTCGACAAATCAAGGATTTCATCCAAAAAATTCATATGTCTGACGAACTGAATAAATCCCTTCAACATCTAGGTTAGACATTGGAAGATGGAGTCGGATAGTCCATTTTTCCCCACATATTTTAACCCATCATTTACTTCGTCGCCTAGTAATTTGGCGACTCATAACTCAGGGGATGATGTAGACCAAGGTAAATATTTCAACGATTAGTCTTAGAGGGAGAAGGATGATGGAGACCGAGGTCAATATTTCAATGATTGGTCTTGGAGGGAGAAGGATGATGGAGAGGAACCCAAGATTAATATCCACCATACACCTTATGCAGAAGAACGAACAATCTAAGACTACGGAGGCTCATCACATGCAATGGGTCGTGACTTGTCACATCCTTCTAATAGCACAATCACCATGTCAGGCCAGTCTTATTCTTCTGAAGATGTGCAAGTTGGTGACATTTATATCTAAGAATGATTTAAAGATGCGGTTATTTATGTTAGCAATTAGAGGTAACTTTCAGTTTAGGGTAAAGAAGTCGACCACAACATTATACAAAGTTATAGGCTTAGTTGAAGAATATAAATGGAGACTTCGAGCCGTAAAATTGAAAATTTGTGAAATATTTAAGATCTCTAAGTATGACAATGTCCACACATATAGAAATGAAAGATTGACTAACGATTATAGATAAACTTCTAATTGGGTTATCGGACATTTGATTTCGTCAAAGTTTGAAGATGTTAGTCATTCATATAGACTGAAGGACATTGTGAAGGATATAAAACAAGAGTATGGTGTGAGTTTAAGTTACGACAAGGCATGGAAGGCAAGGGAAGAAGCGTTAGTGCTTGTTTGTGAAGGAAATCGGACGTGAGGATTTCTATGAGTAACGGAATGATCGTTCCAAATTCCATTCGTATTTGAACATACATAATTACAAACAAGAAACGAAAACTAATCGATCATGCATAACACGAAATTACAGCATGCTTTAAGAACATCAAGGGATAGAATATCATACATTTGAAGACTCATCTTTAAACTCCCTCGATCATGAACGCTCGTTCAATCTCCAAGACTGCAACTTACGAACGCTCGAACACAGCACGATCAATCAGCAACCACCACACGAACAACGCGAACTCAATGAACGACCTCCAAAAACCTCGACATTAGTCGAGTTGAGTACGACACCACCACAATGGCTACCTTGGTATTCTCGGTGTAAGAATCCAAAAGTGTGGACTCTGTATAGACTTGGTTAGAGGAAGAGACCAGAAGAATAACAATCGTGTAAACAATTGAGCAAGTGGGAGATGACAAAGGTTTATTGTATAGACGATGCCCAGTCGTTTAACAAAAGCTCTGCGATCGTTTAGCTAATGGTTAGCTGAGTGAACTATCGTGTAGTGTCACTCCATGATCGTGTAGTCTCTCTTCAGCTATCGTTTAGCGAATCTAATTCACTTGACAGCTATTCCGTGAGTTTTCTTTCCGAGAATCGAAACTATCACATCTTGTTAAATTTAGGAAAACATTGTTCCTTTTATCTCGCGGTTACCATGAAACCACCAATACCACTCAATTGGTTATTAGAGAAAAATATATAATTATCCAATAATTAATATTATTATAAATATATATGATAACCAACTTACTATATTATATTTATAACCTATAGTTTAATATTTCGTCTCATGAAACATATAAACCATAACTATTTTTCTATTTCATGGTACTTAATGTAAATCTCATTTTCATTAATCATCCACCCGATGTATCTCATACATCACAACGATCATATCATATATAATCGAATTTCCTCTTGTCAATTTGAACATTTCAAAACAATACCAATAAGTGATTCTCAACTTGAATCCATTGAACTACCAAAGGGACCTTACGGACCTGTAGCTTAAAGCTCCAACGGTACGTGAATAACTGACTAAACTCTTTAGTCAAAAGATCCACCATCTGTTAACTGCCAGGCACTCCACTAAAGACCGACAGTTGCACTCTTCTTACTACAGATATATTATGTGTCCATATCAACCAATCAACAGTGTGATAACCTTTCATAGATCACTCGTAAGTACAGTCGAGCCAATAACCGTTATGCCCATGTAGTTACAACTAACTCCTTAACTACCATTGATCCCTCTAATGAACATAAGTCATAGTCCTACTATGACTGAGTCCTCTCTTCCAAAGAGAAGTCGTGGCCACTATGTTCAAGACCCAAAACTAGCCCTTAAGATATCATTCTATCTACTTACCCATACTTCGGGGAAGGAGTGAATTTCATCTTGTGTAACTGAGTTCCCAGCTCCCAAATCAAACAAATCCCTAAAAAGGTGGGCATGTTGAGTTGGCAATCTTGCCATTACCCATATTAATCAAATGACTGCCCTCAAACGCAAGAGTTTCCAAAACACTTAGGATTGAGGTCATTTCACCCATGGTCGTTTAGGTGAGATGTAAGTCTCAAGGATCAACGATGTTATATAAAGAGACAAATCATCTCGTGGTTCGATTTTATACAAAATCTTTGTATAGGACACCCCCACTCACATGTCTCCACATGAATGGTCAGGATCTACCATCTGTAGTAGTTCACAACACTTACAAACCTTTACAAAGAGGGTCGTATCCGTAGTGTCACAGGATCAGGTATCCCTCCTTAATCCTTATACTACAGACCTATTTAGGTTATCACTTAAGGCATGATCCACTTGTATATCTCATATACATGCTTAAGTTTACATACAATAACCATGGAACTTTGTTTATTGGATATGAGTAAATGCCAAATAAAATAACTCTTATTTTATTCCTAACAATGTGTACAAATCACAAACTATAAGACTCCGGGAGAATTAGGACACCAATCCCAACAGTTTGGGGGTCACCAAGAGAATCATACAAGAAGTTACATAAATTTGGTGAAGCCTTACAAATTGAAAATCTTGGTTTAGCATTTAAATATGATCTGTAGAAAGATAGATATTTCGAGAACGTCTTTATGGATCTTGTTGCTTCCATTAGGGGGTTTCTGAACTGCATTCGCTCTGTTTTAGTTGTAGATGGAACACATTTAAGGGGTAAGTATAGTGGTAAACTCCTGTTTGCGATAAGGGTCGATGGAAATAATCAAATATACCCAGTCGCGTTCGGTATATCTAGTGGAAAAACTAATGAATCTTGGGTGTGGTTCCTTCAGCAATTAAGATGTGCAATTGGGCAAGTTCATGATTTGGTTATCGTATCAGATAGACACCCTAGCATAAAAAGGAAATTATCACGGTCTTCCCATAAGCATTTAATGGAATCTGCATCCATCACTTGAAAGCTAATTTATTAGTTAATTTTAAGAATAAAGATATTTTTTACAAAGTAGCAAGGTAAGTCGTAAGTCTATGTTCAACTACCATTGGAGTCAATTTTCAGGGTATCTAGGTACACACAAATACCTAGAAGATATTGGTCTTGAGTGGTGGGCTAGGGTGTACCAATGTAATAGAATATACAATAAAATGATAATAAATCTCGCAGAGTGCATAAACAGAGTGTTAAAAGATGCATGACAGTTACCAATCACGCCATTTCTAGACCATATTAGAGGTTGGCTATAGGACTTGTATTACAGACGTCAAACGGATGCATTAAACAGTACGTCAAGACTGTCGAACTATGCGATGGCAATAATTTGTGACACGACAGACAAAGCGAGCAAACATAAAGTTAGGCCAATTGACCAACATGAGTTCGAGGTGATAGATGGAGGTTTGAGAGGTCGTGTAAATATTCCCGCAAGAACATGCACTTGTCGCAAGTTTGATTATTATGAAATCCCTTATTCACACGTTATTGTTGCATGCAGGGTTCGCAATATTGATCCTATCTCCCTTCGTTCATAGGTATACTCTATTGATGCAGTGTTAGCTGCATATCCTGAACCTATACGACCACTTGGACACTTTTTGGAGTGGAAACAATCATCGGCCTTCGTCAATGTTGAAACATTGCCTCCAAAAAAAGTTTCAACGTTCTTTCCCAGTTTTGCCCCTTTCCCCAATCCTTTCCTCTCTTTTTCGTCCATACCCGGTCGAATCATACATAGGCCCGGTCAGTCTAGCACCAGGCGTCAATCTTCTCCAAATCTTCTCCAATCTTCTCCGCCCGGTCACATACCCGATCATCTTCGTATGAAGCCCGATTGGGAGCCATCTACCCCTACCCGATTTTTCCCCATTCCCCCTTCCCCCTCGTCCTTTCTCTCTTTCCCACCCATACCCAGTCGAAATATATATGGGGGCGCAACTGGTCTAGCACCGAGTGCCAATCTTCCCCAAATCTTCCCCAATATTCTCCGCCCAGTCACATATCAGGTCACCATCGTATGAAGCTCGGCCGGGTAAGACCGATTTTCGGAAAATCATTTTTAGGCCCAAAATTATTCAGAAAACGTCAAACATGATGTTTTTAGGAAAAAATAAACATTCAACATAGATTTCAAACAATCATTTTATAACATCTAAGATAAACTAACATGAACGAAAAAAATAAAAATTCACACCTGATTAGTTGAAGAATCCCAAATAATCTTCAATGAAAAGGAAACGGTAGTAAATGGAGTGAGATTAAGGAAATGGTAGGGGAAAATGATGATGACCGAAAATGGCAAGAGAAAATAGTGAGAGTGAGAGTTTGGATGGTTCAAGTCACTTTTGAAATGTGAAGAGCATTAGGATAATTTTACTTAGTTTTAAAAATTGTGGGGGTCAAAAAAACAATCTTTTTAGAAATGGTTTAAAATTCAAAACTAAAACTTCAAAGGGGCTATTTTTGTCAATTGCCCTTTGTATTTTTTACCTCTTTTTGAAAAACAAGTTTTTAACCCCCTTGATGATGAAAATGATGTAAGCATGATAATTTTTATGTATAATTACTCTTATAACCCTATTCGCACGAGATTTCAAGAGAAATTTATTTCGTGGAACTTGAACTTTGTATTTGTATTAATTTTGTGGAAAGTGAGTACAATCTTTAATACATAATATTTTGATGCTTTCAAAATAAACTATAGTCTTTGGGCTTTTTGATCTTTTTGGATGATCAGCCTTTGGGCTTGTTGATTTTTTTGGATGATCGGCCTTTGGACTTGATGATCGACTTTTAGGCTTATTGATCTTCTTGGATGATTGGCCTTTGGGCTTGATGATCTTCTTGAATGATTGGCCTTTAGGCTTAACGATCTTCTAGGATGATCGACCTTTAGGCTTGACGATCTTGTAGGATGATCGACCTTTGGGCTTGTTAATCAGCCTTTGGACTTGTTGATTTTCTTGGATGGTCAACTTTTGGGCTTGTTGTTCTTTTTGGATGATCGACTTTTGGGCTTGTTGATCTTCTTGGATGATCGGCCTTTGGGCTTGTTGATCTTCTTGGATGATCGACCTTTGGACTTGTTGATCTTCTTAAATGATTGGCCTTGGGGTTAATGATCTTCTTGGATGATCAGCCTTTGGACTTGTTGATCTTCTTGGATGATCGACCTTTGGACTTGTTGATTTTCTTGGATGAACGGCTTTTGGGCTAGTTGATCTTCTTGGATGATCGACATTTAGGCTTGTTGAACTTCTTGAATGATCGGCCTTTGGACTTGTTGATCTTCTTGGATGATCGGCCTTTGGACTTGATGAACTTCTTGAAGGATTAGTGTTCACACGAGACTTCCGGATAAACTTGTTTCGTGGAGTTGAACTTGAGTTGGTGTTGATGTTGATGTTGATTTGATACACTGTGGTCGATCTTTAGTACTTGATCCTCTGATTCTCTCTCAGTTGAATGCGTACACTTGATGTATAGAAGCATAGCATGTGGATGTTCTTGAGCTTGGAGTCTTGGAAAAATGTTTGTATCTTCAAAGGACTTCAGTCTTCAAGCGTGGTCATAATGCTTGTATCTTCAAAGGATTTCAGTCTTCAAAATGCTCGTATCTCCAAAAGACTTCAATCTTCAAGCGTGGTCAGCTTCAAGAGTCAAGGAGTCTTCTGATTGTATAGAATTCCCTCTAAGCTCTATGGAGTGTAGAATTGCTGACCTCTCCAAATAAGGAGAACTTCTCTATTTATAGAGTTCTCTGATGGGCTTCATGGGCTTGGACCTGGTTAGCTCATGGGTTTGGGCTTGGTACATGATCCAAGCCTTTGTGCCCAATTAATTGGATTTGGGTCTTATTTGACATTCGAGTCAAATTCAACCTATTTTTGGGCATAGTTGAATTTTAACCCAAATAATAATATCAAATTGGGCCAAATTAATCTTATCTGATTCAACGGTCACGATGAAACCGTGTGGCGTCATTGGACTTTGTCTTCAACTTCAATTTTAAATACATGTTCAGTCTTAATTGGTCCCAAATTTGATTATCTGGAATTATTAATTTAGTAAATGACGTGAAAAATTGTGATTGGTCTAAAATTTATCCTTCAACAAATGCCCTTTTCAAGATTTATGCACATATATGGATGGATGAATCTCGAAAAAAAAAATTAAAGTTAGAATCAAAATTCAATCATATCTGTTCTTGAATTTGACCCCAATTGGTGTGTTAGTCCAACTATGAATTTAGTACCTAAGTTTAACTCGAATTTCGAATAAAATTTAGAATATGGCCATATTTGAATTTGAGATTTTAGTCCAATTTGATTTGAATTTGAGATAAAATTTGGGAAATGCCTAAATTTTAATAAAAGATCAATTGAGATTTCTTTTCCAGTCCACAATTTATTTAGATTGAAGATTAAAAATAAAAAAATAAAAAAAAATAAAAAAAATAAAAAAAACTTGGACAACTTGAATTTGAAATAAAATTTGTCAAATTTTAATTTGGGATGAATTTTAGATCTTTCCCACAATTTGATTTGGAAATAGGGATAAGAACCTAAATTTGGATGAATTTGATATAAAATTTGGAAGATGCCCAAATTTGAATTTTACGTTAACTTGAGATTTTATCCATAATTTAATTTGACTTGAGGATAAAAACATGTGAATTTAGATTATTTAGATTTGGGATAAAAATTGGAATATGTCCAAATTTTAATTTGAGATTTTATATAAAGTTTAATCTCAAATTGAACAATTTGATTTTGAATGAATTTTGGAATATGACCAAATTTTAATTAAGGAAACATTTTGAAATTTATTTCCAAGGAGATAAAAACTTATAAATTTGAATTTAGTATGAAATTTGGATTATGACCAAAATTTTTATTTAAAGAAAAAAGTTCAAATTTTATCCCCAATTTAATTTTATTTTGAATAAAATTTAGAATATGTCCAAATCTTTTGAAGATAAATTTGAGGACAAAGTCTAATAAAATTAAATTAAATATGAAATTTGTTTAATTAAAAAATTTATTTTGAGATTATGATAGAATCAAATTAGGAAACCTATAAAAATATAATATTTTAAATCAAATTTTTATTTGATTTGGATTTCCTAATTTGTTATTGAACTTGGGAACGGACCCTAAACCCTTTCATTATCCTCATCCCCTCTCTCCTTATACACTTTCCGTCCCCTCATTTATCTCTTCTTCCAATGTTTTCCTTCCTCTCCTTTTTTCTCTTCTTCCATTGTTTTCTTTCTTCTTCTTCTTTTTTTTTACTCATTTTTTTTCCTTTCAATTTTCCTTCCTTTTTTTTTTTTTTTCCTTTCTTTCGTTTTTCTTTCTTTCTTTCTGGTCTTTTCTTCTTTTTCTTTATTTTGATATTTTTTGTTTCGTTTTCTTTTTTTTTTTTCAACTTCCTTTTTTTTTCTTCCAAGCGAAGCCGCACTTGAATTTTGGAGATGAAGCGAAGCCACACTTGACTTTTGGAGATGAAGCAAAGCCGCACTTGACTTCTGGAGATGAAGTGAAGTCGCACTTGACTTGTGAAGATGAAGCGAGCCACGTCAGACTTGTAAAGATGAAGGGAGCCACGCCATACTTGTGAAGATGAAGCGAGCCACGCCAGACTTGTGAAGATGAAGGGAGCCACGCCAGACTTGTGAAGATGAAGTGAGCCACGCCAGACTTGTGAAGATGAAGCGAGTCATGCCAGACTTCAGAGATGGAGACATTTGAAGATGGAGTCGAGCCATGCACACTGACCATGAACTTGAAAATGGAGTTAAGCCATGCACACCGACCATGAATTTAAAGATGGAGTCGAGCCATGCACACCGACCTTGAACTTAAAGATGGAGTCGAGCCATGCACACCGACCTTTAACTTAAAAATGGAGTAGAGCCACGCACACAAACCTTGAACTTAAAGATGGAGCGGAGCCAGACACATTGACCTTGAACTTGAAGATGGAAGTGGAGGCATGAACACTGATCTTAAACTTGAAGATGGAAGTGGAGTCATGCACACCGATCTTGAACTTGAAGATGGAAGTGGGCCCTGTACACTGATCTTGAACTTCAAGATGGAAGCGGGCCCTGTACACCGATCTTGAACTTGAAGATGGAGAAGCATCGACGGAACCTCTAAACTTGAAGATGGAGGAGCATCGACGAAGCCTCTAAACTTGAAGATGGAAAAGCATCAACGAGACCTTCGCGCTTGAGTCTGACAAGGCATTGGCAAATCCTCCGCAATTAAGTTTGAAAAAGCACTAATGAATCTTTGGCAGTAGGCTTGACTTTACGACTTTGAGCATGAAGATGACATTGCAAAACGTCCAAACTTGAGCATGAAGATGAAGCATTGATGAAACCTCTGAATTTGAAGATGGAGAAGCATCGATGGAGCCTCTGAACTTGAAAATGAAGGAGCATAAATGAATCCTTTGAATTTGTAGATGGGCGTCGAAGAAGCATCTGAACTTAAAGATGGAGGAAAATCTATGGAACTTCTAAACTTGAGGATGGAGGAATATCGACGAAGCCTCTGAACTTGAAGATGGAGGAGTATGTGATCTAACCCTTGAACTTGGAGACAGATAAGCAACAATGCAAACCTCGAATTTGGAGATGGAGAGGTATCAATGCAACCATCAAAGTTAGAGTTGTAGAAGCAATAATGCAACCCTCGAACTTGGAGACAGGGAAGCAGTAGTGCAACCATCAAATTCAGAGATGGAGAAACAATGGTGCAACCATCAAAGCAGCAGTCTGATCCTCAAACTTGAAGATGAAGAAATAGCAGCGCCAACATCTTTGTAGAGGAGGCAGTACTGCAACAACTTTTAGAGAAGAAGCGAAGCTGCAGAGAATAATAGTTTTTTAAGGGAAGCAGGGAAGTCGTCCCAAACTTGAACTTCGAAGAGGGAGAAATGAAACATCCAAATTTGACTTCAAAGAGGAAGCGTTGAAGCCTTCGAACTTGACTTCGAAGAGGAATCGAAGTGTCATTCCAAGTGTGTGCTTTTAATTTACTGTGTTAGCTCCTTAAAGGGATGAACATCTTCAATTTTTTGTGTTACCCCCAATGGGATGAACATCTTCAATCTGTCATGTAGCGTCATACGTAAGGTGATTGTGGTACTCTTTTTTTATAGACTGAACTTAAATTGCTTTAAGTTGCCTACACACCTTTGAAGAAAGGGATCAAGTCATGGCGTAGTTTTTGTTTGTTGGACTGAACTTGAAGTTTCTTTCAAGCTGCCTACGTACCCTTTACAATGGTAGGGATCAAGTAATAACGTAGTTCAATAAAGGGATTTTTTTTTTTGGCCATTCACCTTTTAAGCTCATGCAGGCGAGGACACCATGCAGGGTAAGCTCTTGCGATAAAAAGCTTTTACATTTAAATTTTAGAAGCTCTAATTTCATCATGGCTTTGATCATCCTCTTCATTTGTAGGATTTGTCAATATGATGAGTTTTGGCTTCACCGTTAAGGAACCTTCTCTATTTATATCAACAGACAACTTCCTCTTCATGTGTGAAGGGACATGACTGTGAATCTTCTCACCATTGTTTTCTTCATGAAATGATGTTGCCTTCAAGATTTTCATACTTCCTTTATGTTGATTGCTTGTTGTCTTGAGACGATCAAAAGTAAATGTTGAAGGTTAATCTTTCTTTGATGTGGTTATACTTAGCCTTTTGAAGGTCGAAGTTCGAGTAGAAGTAGTCGTTGGACATTGGTTTCCTTCTTCTATCGTGGCCATACTCAATCTTTGGAAGGCTGAAGATCGAGCAGTTGAAGGCTTGATACGATCGAAGACATAAAACTTTTTGCTCCCTTTCTTTTGAGTTGTCGACTTTTTTAGTAGTTATATGATTGTTGTTGATTTCCGCCTTGCTGACAGTGTGACATGCAATAACTTCTGATACCTCCTCTTCATGATTATCGAGGAAGTTTCTTAGGAGAAATTCTGTCAGAGTTATCGGCCATTGAAGTCGAGGAAAGTCTTCGTCTTCTTCCTTAGCAGACTTAGGCTTCCATGCCTCACTTTTCCCTCTTTTTTTTTTTTATGAGTCTTATTCTTTCTTCTATAGCTTTGATAGAAGCACGACTCTTTTTGGGTGAAATTTTTTTGTCTTCTTTTTTTATGAGTCACAACTATCCACCCTTCATTGTCATCTTCAACATGATCATCTTTGCTTTGGAAATCTATTGTTAGAATCTTTTGTTGGAACTGATTGACTATAGGCTCAAAAGCCCCAAACTGGATGAAGTTTTCTCTTTGATCACGAGACGCAAATGATGTTGGGACACTTAAAGTCATCGCTACTACCGCGTGATTTGTTTGAGCTATTTCATCAAGCTCCAACTCAATATTCTTTTCACGGGCCAACTTTAAAATCAACTCCTTCAACACGAATAACTTTTCAACTGGGTGACTAACGACTTGATGATACTTACAGTAGTTAGGATCATCTACTTTTCTTGCTTGTTCCGATCGTTTGCATTCTGGTAGTTGAATAAGTTGTTTCTCTAATAATTGCTCCAACATGTCGGCAACATCAGAGTTAGGGAATGGATAAACCTTCTCTTGTATTTCTTTGAGATTTGGGCGACGCTTCTGGCCGCCATCATGCTTTCTTTCAGACCTTGTTTCTTTTCCTTTGGAGGAAAATTTCAGCGGGGTCATCTAAACAACCATAGATTCTCTTGTGGCACTATCCACAATATTTTCAGTTCCCCTGGCTTCATTCTTGTATTTTCTCCCTTCAGGGACTAGGAAATCTTTAGTTCCCCTGTTAGTGATACTTAGCTCCATATCATGAACGCGTGTTTCCAACTCCTCAAATGTGTTAGGCTTTATCCTTTTTAGAATGCAAAGAAGTTCCCAATGCATGCCTTGGGTGTACATCTCCACTGCAGATAATTCGGTGAGTCTATCTTTGCAATTCAGACTCAGAGCTCTCTATCGGTTGATGTAGTCGATGATCGGCTTTTCTTTCTGTTGTTTTGTGTTCGTCAGATCCATCATGCTAACGGTGCGCCTTATGTTGTAGAATCGGTTGAAGAACTCTCTTTCCAATTGTTCCCAACTGTCAATCGCTTCCGGCTCTAAATCAATATATGTTCAAAAGAAAAGTGAATAGGAAAAATGTACTAGTCTTTCGTTATGCATTAATCTCTATGCGTCAATGGTCATGCGTTGGACTTAAAATATGCAATATGCGTTAAGCGCGTATGCGATGATCATGCGTTCCTGTCACAAGTTTTCTTGCTTTCTCTCCAAGTATAACAAGAACGCAAGTTTCTTGGGATGATCCGAGGTTGAACACAAGGACTTGTAACTCAATAATGTTTGTGAAATAATGCGTTTAAGGCGATGAATAAAAGTAAAAAGATAGAAGTTAATGGATTATGCACTATTTCTACTCCTAACTAAACAAATTGAGCAATGAAAGTTTAACTATGAGAATTGGTAAAGATGCAGCAACTATTAACGCAAAATAAGGTGACTTCATTATGTTTGGTCGTTCGAGTAATCCCAGATTTCCACACTAACACATTGCACACCTCTCGGTGGCCAACCACATGCTTATATCTCTATAATGCATAGTTGTGTCGAGCATAAGATCGTTCTTATCTCTAGAAACAATGCTTACTTTGCTTTAGTGTGTTCAACTACTTACCCTCTTAGGCAGTTAGATGTAGCTAATCAGTTCACAGAAAAGTATTGCGACAGTCTCATACCAAGCAAAGAGGATTAACTCACTATATTCGTGCAAGCACACCTCTCAGTGGTTTGTTACATGCGTCATATCTCTAGGCCGCATGACTGAGTATGCGATTGTCTTCAATACTTAATTAAACGATGAATGTAGACGATGATAAAGAATAAGAAGATGATGAAGATGGTGCTGAAGGAACCAAGAGATGCATTGATTACAAAATGTATTAATGTCTTAAGCCAAAATGTAATACAATACAATGATAAGAGGATAGGTGGAGAGCTAGATGTAAGCAATATCTTGTTTTTCATCCGAAATGCGTCAATATGCATATCCACAAGAAAACTTGTGATAGGAATGCATGGTTAAGGCTGCTGGTGGTACCATGGATGGATGGTGGAGAAGTCTCTCTCGAGCTCTATCTTTGACAAAACTCCGATCATCACTCAGAAGGGGCTGTGGAGGTGAAGAACCCTAAAAGAATGTCTTGCTTATGCTCTCATCTGTGATCACAAGTATATGCCTAAGGCAGAAAGTCGGATGGTTTGAAGTTAAGCTCCAAGGTCTATTTATAGAGTTCAAATGCCGACATCTCTGATACTCCATTTTGATTCATTACTACTTATGTTGCGGTATAGGAAATGTCAGCATCACCTTATCTTGTTAATACTCCCAAGGTATGCGTTCATGCTTGTTTCTCCTGAAGTATCAACGCATTCCACCCACCTTGCGATCAACCTTCTATCATGATTATCATTCTGTGGACGTAGCATTCCATGCGACAAACTAGTCTTCATGACAATCAATGCATGCGGTCAGCCTTGCGGCGGTCTGGGACCAACGCATGTGATCAATTCCTGCAATAGTTGCAAAAATAGACATTTTGATGCACAATAATGCAGAATAGGGTCAGTGAGGATTTTCAGTGTTGGTCGACGCAAGCTCACTTTTTCATATGAATTCTTGGTATTATTTACGCATATTATGCTTATTAGCCCTCATAATTCTAAGTAAAATACTACAATAGCTTATATTTTTACAAGTTATCACACCTCCAAATTTAGAATCATGCTTGTCCTCAAGCATGTCTTATACTTAGGAAATTCAAAACTTACCTTCTGACTTTTCCTTTTCGTTGACCATCTTTTCAAAATATAATTCACTTGCACCTCTAACCTTGGCAGTAACACTCTCCTCAAATTTAGCTACTTCTTCTAAAAGATATTTTCTAAGTATAATTTTGGCAAACATCTGCTAAAAAAATCTTTACTCATTGCAGACAACTTTGCTTTTAGCTTTTTACAATGCGTTCGTTTAATACAATTCAAAGCTTTTCGATTCATTATTGAATTGGGCGTTGAACCTGGTTACACTCTTCGTTTTGGCTTGCCCCCACGGGTGTCATGCGGGCATCCAACTTCGGTTGCGTGCCATATTCAACTCAACTTTTGTCTTAGATAATTTGAGTTGTCATATAGAGGAGGTATTATTATGTGTTGATTATGGTCATCTACTTTCATTTTGGCTTACCTGCATAGGTATCATGCGAAGTATCCAACTACGGGTAAGTACCTTTCACAACTTTAACTCTTATTAGCTTGGGTCTCCTCCTTGCGCTGACAGTGGAGCTTTTATTTTGATTTTTTTTTTGAAAGTCATCGCAATGTTTAGAATGGACAATTTTGCCCGGACCACTTCCACCCTTAAATTTAGAGAGTGGCAGGGTCCTTGCCAAAAAACTAAAAACAAACTCGTTTAGAAATGCGGTAAGAGATGTTTGAGTAGAGGTCTACACATAATAAAACTTAAGACTACCAAACCTTGAAGAAGTTACTAAAGTGAGGCGAGTCATGCGACGTTTAGTTAGAGGATGTGGTGAATTATAAGTATCATCATGGATGCTAATATATCAACGTAAAAGAAAGTAAGCGGACAAAAGTGAATTTCAGAAGGATAACGCATAAAAGATAACAAGAAAAGAAACCTATGATCATAATATCAATTTCGTTAATACTTTAGAACTCATGCGAAGGAAATAACCATACGTTGAATGATGCAGAGGATTCTTCTTTTGAAACAATGCACCAAGAGGAAATTATTATCGCACCCATAAGAAATGAATGCACACCACATCTAAGAAAGCAACCGTAAATCCAAAATGACACGAATTAAATAAATAAACTAAAGTTAACTAGGGAAAGCAAAGTAAAGATAGAGTAGAAGACGTCCCTGAAGAAATTAGAGTAAAGCCACCGCAAGGAGTCTTCCATGCAAGAGATTGGACTCGACTGCTTAGGTCAAGGAACTTCGATGTCTTAATCATCGGAGCTTCCAGCATTTGTTGGCCGCATGCTGGTTAACATGCTCCTAAGATTGCTTTCAGCTCATGCGATAGATAGTCTTTCTATCTTAGGGTCAATATTGAATTTCGGCACATCATCTTTACTTAAATATCGTTTGCAACTTTGTCAAACAAGCTACAATACACCAAGACTAAGGGGGTGCCTGCGAAAACACAAAACTTAAAAAACTATTAGTTGCCAAATCTCCGGCAACGGTGCCAAAAACTTGTTCGAAAGAAAAATGAAGAGGAAAAATGCACTAGTCTTTTGTTATGTGTTAATCTCTATGCGTCGATGGTCATGCGTTGGACTAAAAAGTATGCAATATGCGTTAAGCGCGTATGCAATGACCACGCGTTCCTGTCACAAGTTTTCTTGCTTTCTCGCCAAGTATAACGATAATGCAAATTTCTCGGGATGATCTGATGTCGAACACAGGGACTTGTAACTCAATAATGTTTGTGAAGCAATGCGTTTGAGACGATGAATAAAAGTAAAAAGACGGAAGTTAATGGATTATGCGTGCTACTCTTACTTCTAACTAAACAGATTGAGGAATGGAAGTTTTAATTATGAGAATTGGTAGAGATGCAGCAACTATTAATGCATAATAAGGTGACTTTATTATGTTTGGTCGCTCAAGTAATCCCAGCTCGCCATACTAACGCATCGCACACCTCTCGGTGGTCAGCCGCATACTTATATCTCTATAATGCATGGTTGTGTCGAGCATAAGATCATTCATATCTCTAGGAAAAATGCTTACATTGCTTTAGTATGTTCCACTACTTACCCACTCGGGCAGTTGGTTGTAGCTAATCAGCTCATAGACAAGCATTGCGGCAGCCTCACACCAAGCAAAGAGGATTAACTCACTATACTCATGCAACACACACCTCTCGGTGGTTTGCTACATGCGTCATATCTCTAGGTCGCATGACTGAGTATGCGACTGTCTTCTATACTTTCTTTTCATTTCTCTTTGATATTTGAATAATAAATTTTAATTTGTCATTCCTAATGGGGATAGTAATTTGAAAGGTATGAATTCTGTTTTGGTCATTGAACTTTGAGTTTTATCATGTTTTGGTCATTGAACTTTGATTTTTATCATGTTTTGGTCTCTTAACTTTTAAAACGTTTATTTTAATCCCAAACTTTTAAAATGTGTTCATCCTAATCTTTGATGTTAATTATCTGTTAATCAGTTGATGTGGCATCTAGTTGAAAAAAAGGTTTATTTATTTTCTTTTTGTCACTACTCTTCTTCAAAATTATACCTCTCTTAAATCCACTCTCTGAATCTTAGAATTATTATATGGGCTCTCTTTAGCAATCCCTTTTCTCCACACGTTCTCATCCTCATCCATTTATATTGTTATTGATTATCGGTGATTGTTCTATTATTCTCAATTCTTTTCTAAGTTTTTTTATTGTGGTTTCCCTTTCATTTCTCTATCTAAGAAGTTACAGAAAAATCGAAACATTTATTTCTATATCTCAAAATGTGCAAAAATATAAGCTTTAAGCTTCCCCTCTCTCTAAAAATATATCTTTGAGAAGTTACTAAAGCATTAGCTTCCCACTTTCTCTCTCTAAAAAGTTACAAGGAAGATAAATTTTTTTCACTCCCTCTCTTTTTTCTCTCATAAAACTCGAAGAAAACACCTCAAACTATTTTCCCTTATATATTGAAACAGAAACATCAGCTCTCTCTCTCCGGTTTCTCTATCAAGAAAGATGGTGGATAGAGAAATTAGGAGAGAATTTTGCATAAATATCGATGGGGAGATAGAGAAACCAGGACTATTCCTTCTTGATAGACATTTGGGAATTGTAAAAACCCCATTTCTATTTTGTGAAGAGAATGAGAGAATACCACCAGAATAAAACTCGCATTCTTTTATGGCAACAAATCATCTACACATGCATGCACGCACAAAACTTGAAGTTCAATAATCAAAATAGGATTTAAGTCAATTCGAAATCATTTCATGCTTTTAAAGGAATTTGAAATTATTTCTATCTAAATTCCGACGTCAAAATGTTAATGTTCTCGTGTTGTTTTATATAACTTCACACTTTAAAACTAGAAGTATTATCATTCAGTGAAATTTAAACAGACCTATCCCATTAATTTTTTAATGCCATCCATATAGGTGGATTATACTGGGAAGATGAACAACATGATCAACGAACACAATAACGCTACTAATAATTGATTATTTATTTTAATTAATTATTAAATATAAATACATTATCTAGACTTGATAATTTTCGACTAATACAATTACCATCAATATCTTTTATCATCTTAACTCTTTAATATAAAACTTTATTATAAATTATTAATTTGCTAACCAATGAAATACAAGTTTGAAAATTTAGACTTCATTTGTAACTATTTGATTTTTGGTAAATTAGAACATGAAACTAAAGAAGGCTAAAAGCCAGACTTGTCACTGGGTTACCAATATTGATGCTATGTCAGTTATATACATATGTATTATGTGAAGAGCATAAAGTTGAGGGGACTGGAGCCCCTCGTACCTATACTAAATTTGTCCCTGCTTCCACCTTCGATATTTTTTTTAATCTACTTTTTATCGATGGTTTAAAAAAATCAAGTCAAAGTTTGAAATTTTATAAAAATAGCTTTTAAAAACCTGTTTTTGTTTTTGGACTTTGGCTAAAGATTCAACCATTGTACTCGAGAAAAATCAAGATCATCGTAAGAAATGAGGAGAAAATAAACTTAATTTTTAAAAACCAAAAACTAAAAATGAAGTAATTACTAAACGAGGTCTTAGAAAGTTGCTTGATGTTTATAAAGTTCATAACTTGTTAGATACAATATTAAAAAAATTAAAATTTATTAGATACTTTTTAAAGTGTAGGAAAAAAAAATATATTGTTACTCTATAGATCTTAGGTATGTTTTTCATTTGATTCATAGTTTTCAAATGTTACACTCGTAGGCATTAAGTTTTTAATTTGATTTTTATTTAGTTCATATGTTTCAATGCAATTTCTTACTCTTTATCACTTTCGGTCATTGACATCAATGTTTATTAATTAATTTAAAAAGAATTATAATTAATTAAATATTTATTCACCGTTGTTAAAAATTAATTTTAGAAGTAATTTCCAATAGATTGCAATTTCAAAGAGAATTTTGTAATATTGTCTCCCATATTTTGAATTTTGTATATTTGGCAAAACCTTCATTTTTAGAATTTCATTCAATCCTTTTTTTCTTGTGCATATGAAATACTTATATATTTGTAGCTCACCATTCTTGATCGAATCCCAATTATATTCTTTTGGGGTTTATGAGAGTTTTGATACCAAATTAGATAATGTGGGCTTTCATATCCAATGACAATGGAAGAGGTAACCTATCTATCTTATAAGAAATGTGAATTTCCTTATTTTTTTTTTCAACATGGGATTCTTAACATTGTTGACCGTCAATATCAAATAGTAATTAGGCAACAATTAGATAACAATCAATATCATATGACAATCAGAATATAATAAGATAACGATCATTATCATTGACAACCAACATCGTATAATATTAAAAGACAATCAATTAGCAATCGACAACATTGCTAATCAGATAACAATCAGTAGCAAATATCAATCAAATAACAAACAATGTGAGATAACAATCAATATCAAATAATCAGATAACAATTGTTATTATCGACAATTATCTAATAATTAGATGACAAGCAGACACAATCACACGTTTTAATTGTAAGGTGTTGGGTTTTATGTCCTAAAACTCGTGGTTTGTAAACAATAAAACTTATTTTGAAAATTCAATAAGTTGTTATTGAATATATTGTTTTTTATAAATCTAATAAACTTAAGTCTTTTGACTATTACATGAGTACTTGAACTTTATGTAAAGATATACAAGTGAATCAGGTTCGAGTAAATAGTCAAAATGATCTATAGTATATGAATAAGGTTGGGTGCCTTATTATGGTGACACTATTGGATGCGACCTACTCTGTAGTTATTACAAAAAGTTGTAAAGTGCTACATACGAAGTGATCATAATTCGTGCATGTTATAACATGAGGAGTGGGGTGTCATGTGCAAATGAGTTTTGTGCAAGATCGGACCACGAAACCAGTCACTCTTACTTTATAACGTTGTTTACTGTTTAAGACTGATTATTTCAAAGCGATGACCTGGGTAACTTGACATCAATTCTGAGCTAACTATGAACTTCTATTTGTTTGAGATTATACTTTGATCTGCAAACAGTGAGAGTATACCAAATATGTCTGCTCAATAAGCCTCCCATTTTGGGATAAGATCGGATGAATAGTTAGGGACATAGGTTGCAAGACAAAATTCACTCATACTTGATTAAGGGTTAGTAGAGAGGTTGTTCCCTTTAAGTGCTGATTATGGGTATTGAACTAGAGACCCCACCCTCTCATTGGTCCGAGAGGGATTCAATTTGTTGATTGGATCACAAATCAATTGTTCGTCAGGGGATCAGTGAGACTTAAGGAATAAAAGGCAATTTCAGGAGTAAAACATAGATTCGACCCAGCTGTTATTACGAACAATCTGTGAATGGTTAACTTACTAATTATGGTTATATCGAGTGGATATAATATATCTATAGTGAGGGGAGTTTAGGTATGGGCTTTAGTGGAATCACCCATTAGGGGTTAGTTCGATCTAATGAGTTTAGCCGATTAATCTCGATTGTTGGAGCCCATGATCTGTAGGTCCGCGATGTCCCCTACTAGCTTGTAAATATATTAGCTCTAGAGTAGCATGATAAGTTAATTTGAAATGTTCAAATTAGAATTAAATAAATTTGGAGAAATAATATTTAAATATGATTTAAATATTTGAAGATGGTATTATGTAAAGTTAATCTAATATTTGATATTAAGTTAATTAAAATTATTCAAATTGTTTAAATAATTAGTTATTAATTTTATTAAGAAAATTAATTTATGAAATTAATTTTGTAAAAGTAATAATATTTTCAATTTTATTAAATAAATTGACTTGTGAAATCAATTTTGATAAATTAAAAAAGAAGGGAAAACACAAATAATGGAAAATTGGTTTTCTCCATTACTTCTTCAAGTAGCTTACTAACAACCCAGTTCTCAAGCGTCATTAACTCTAAGCATGAGCTGCATCTCATG
Organism: Benincasa hispida; assembly: GCF_027475165.1. Classification (NCBI taxonomy): domain Eukaryota; kingdom Viridiplantae; phylum Streptophyta; class Magnoliopsida; order Cucurbitales; family Cucurbitaceae; genus Benincasa; species Benincasa hispida. The sequence goes on from NC_143486.1 coordinate 97,242,303, forward strand.
CAGCCAATCTCTTTGCATGATTGTCTGTAATATATTGAAGAGATTGAAGTGATTTTGAAGCAATGTAACCAATTAAATTTTTCTTAAAAATTCGTGAGAAGAAAGGTGTTTTTCATTCGGGTTGTTGCTGTGAGCATTCTCCAAGTTCCCTTAATTCATGCTTATTTTGAGTTTCACTACTCGATCTAAAGCACCAAGAGGATAGTAGGGAAGATCTCGGGGTGGTCTACAACATGATTCAGAGGAGATATGCAGCTGGAATTCAAGTTTTGAGGAAGTTATCCAAAGGTATGTCATGAAACTCATTTATTTATGTTTAAACATACTTTCATTTCTGTCAAAATTAATGAATTAGAGTAATTATGGATATTGTTCACTTCTACGGCACGATGGTACATTCCAACATGAGGGTATTCTAGCCATCCGACCATTTCATTTGGGTCGAGCTTGCTAATTTTGTTACTCTGCAATCTTTATACCGTTGAGTCACAAGCTTACTTTTCACTATATGTTTTGCCGCCAGTGCAAGTGACTTTATTTTAAACTTAAATACCAAATACAAGCTAGCCTAAAATTTTAGGGACAAAGATATATGATTTCTTAAATTTATGAATTTATTAGACATAAATATAAAGATTTTGACCATAATTGCAATTTAACCATATTTGTTAGATAAACTTTGGGTCTGTTTAGATTAATTTAAGAAAAAAGTGATTTTAAAAAATGTACTTTTATTTAAATATTTTTGATAAAAATTGATTAAAAAATATTTGAAAAACTACTTTGAATAGTTGGAAACTAAGAAGTACAGATACAAATACGGATATATGATACGAATACGATACGATACGACGATACGTTAATTTATAAAAAAAACTAAGATACAGATACGTCGAAGATACGCTATATATATTGCCTAATGAATTGCTATAATACTTATTTTAAGTTAGATTAAATAGATTCAAGAAGAAAGTGAAAACTTGAAAAAAAAATCCCGTAACGTCGAGTGATTGTTAACCTAGAGTAGACAGTAAGAAAGAAGTAGAAGATGAAGATTGAATAATGAAACTCGGGATGAAGGATGTATGAATCATGATTTAAACAGTGAGAGAGAGGGGAAGAATGAAGATTTAATTACGTTTTAGGTTTTTTTTTTTAATTATTTATGGTTTATCACTTTTAATTTGTTTTATTTTGGATGTGGACTTTTATGTTTGGAGGTGATTTTAAAATGGTTGAAATCATTTCTGTCATTTAATCATCGTGAAACATGTTTAATTATTCAAAACTAATTTTGATGATATGAAAATTGCATTTAAAAGTGTAAAATTGAAAACTAAATTAATTTTGAGTAATTAAAAGTGTGTTTTCAAGTGATTTAAAAAAAAAGTATTTTTTTGATGATTTTAAAATCACTCCTAAATATGCATTGAAATAAAATGGATTGTGAGTTGGGATTTTTAAATGGTTGGACTTAAATTTGAAAAAAAATTGATCCACGTATCCCCTATTTGGAAGTAGACTCCCGTTTTGAAAAAAAAAGAAAAAAAATAAGATACTTCAAATCACGTATCAATTATCTATACAATTAGAAGTATCTATGCTTCTAAGTTGGAAGCATTTCAATTTTTGTCAAAATGAGTTATTTTTTAAATTAAATACTCAGAAAAATGTATTCTAACCGGACCGTTTATATGTACCAAATTATTTTCTTCGGTAGTACGAAAGTCAAACCTAGTCAACGAAGTTGGTTTCTTCGTGTCCAAACAGGCGGTAAAACAAACAAAAGGAAAAAGGGCGGAAAGAGAAGAAACTCTGCTAGGGTTTCTATTTTCAAGTCATTCGAACTCACGGGAGGATAATCCCTAATTCTCATTCATCCGTGTTCGTTCGTATACCTTCCTACTTATCCATTTTCCATCAGATTCCTCCTCTACCGGAAGGTTAGTATCTGGATTTCGATCCATTGCGTAATTTCATTGCTAATCGTATTCGTATAAAATGAAACCCCGTTCGTGTTAAACAATGGTTTTTCAGTTTCGTATTCGACATGGCTGGGCTGATCGAAAGCTTAACTTACCGAATTCTTCGTGGGTGTTTGACATTCCGATTGCTTCGGATGGAGTGGCTTTCCTGGCAGTAGACAGAAAGCTGGCTTCTTGATGTTTATGTTAGTCATACTACAAACAAACTTAGAACCGGGGAAGAAATAGAAATGTAACTTTTTCTTGGGTTTCGGGATATATCGATATGTTATTTAAGGGTTTGGTTATCGATTCGATATAAATGGGGGATTGGGTTTGATTAATAATATTTCTTGCTGGCGGTTGTTTTTCTGCTGGCATGAAGATTCTTGAATTTCCTTTGGCTTAAATAGGTTTTCAGATGCTTTAAATCGTTGGTTGGCTATTTTTTTCCCGAGGTGTTAAAACTGAGTACTTTGTCTGTTTTTCTTTTTGGAAGCACGATTACATGTGGTTTATGTGCACTATTTTTTTTTAATAGTTTTATTATTTGTTTGATATTCCATTAATTCGTTCTTTTGGGTTTTCTTTCATAGATTATGTCTGGAAGAAATCGGGGACCGCCCATCCCACTAAATGCTGTGCCTCACGGTGGATTACAACCAGTTCGTGAACCTCCTTTTGCCAGAGGTCTTGGGCCATTGCCACATCCAGTGCTTCTTGAGGAAATCAGGGAATCACAGTATGGGATGCATCCAGGGTCCCTTCCTCCACACCCTGTAATAATCGAGGAGCGTCTTGCTGCCCAACATCAAGATATTCAAGGTCTTCTTCTTGACAACCAGAGGCTAGCTGCGACCCATGTTGCGCTTAAGCAGGAACTAGAAGCAGCCCAGCATGAGTTGCAACGCATGGCTCATGTTGCTGATTCGTTACATGCAGAAAGGGATATTCAGATGAGAGAATTGTATGAAAAATCGGTAAGACTAGAGGTTGATCTGCGAGGTGTTGAGACTATGCGAGCAGAGCTTCTACAAGTTCATTCTGATGTCAAGGAATTAACTACTGCAAGGCAGGAGCTCACTGGGCAAGTACAAGCAATGACACAAGATTTAACTAGAATTACTGCAGATTTGCAGCAGGTCCCTGCTTTGAGGGCAGAAATTGAAACTGTGAAGCAGGAATTACATCGTGCAAGGTATTTTGTGGTAGTCTTTTGGATTGTAATTGGCGATTAAGTGTTTTTTTTTGGGTATATATATTTTATAATTCTGATTAGCATGTATATATTTTGCATATCTAGAGTTGCAATCGAGTATGAAAAGAAGGGATATGCAGAGAATTATGAACACGGTCAGGTCATGGAGAAGAAACTGGTTTCAATGGCTCGGGAATTGGAGAAACTTAGAGCTGAGGTTGCTAATGCAGAGAAGAGAGCTCATGCTTCTGCTGCCGTTGGTGGAAATACTGGTATGCACATTCTTTTGAGTTTCTAATGGATATTGGCTATTCTGTTTTAACCTAAGATCATATGTATCTATTATCTGGGGTTGAGAAGATTATTTTCATTCTATCATCTGAGAGAATGTGCATGTCGGAGGGGTTAGACTTGTGGTCCACTCTTTCTGATTAAAGAAAATTATAGTTATATAAACTTCCCATCATGTGAACAAAGACAAAGATATTCGCAATTCAATGTGATGCATACTATTTAGAGCTTAACCGTGGTATTTACTCCATGGTATTCACACGTCAGTTGCTAAACCTGCCCCTTATATTTAGATGCATGGCTGAATCATCACTGTGAAGAACAGTTGATAATTGAAGTGACATTATTATAGAATTAAATTTTGGAATTGTGGGCCATTGCCCACTAATTTATCGAAATACTTTCTACCATCAATTTGATGATGACAGTATCTAATAACAATATTTTCCCGCTACTTGATGTTGTATATAATATTGTTGCATACACGAGTTTGGTTAGGATTAAAGCTCCTCATCTATATTCACATTCTTGTAAGCTGTTATTCGTAGAGCTGAATTTAAAATATGATGGAACAAAGGTTACTTTTCTTTAAAGGGGAAACAAGTTTCATTGATGAATGAAATAAAGGGAGTAAGAACACCTAACCCTTTTAGTTACAAGACAACTCTCCAATTTGGAATCAATGAAGAAAGACTATAAGCAGAAAAGACCAATACAGCAGATGAAGCATATCAGTTATCAGAGGTAGAGAAGGATTCCTCGGATATTTTGCCATTCCTCTTGCCCCGAAGAAACCAAAGGAAACCCTGTTTAATGCAAACTACAATATCTTCTTCACGCCTTGGTAGGGATATCCCTAAAAAGTATAGGCAAGAATGTTTTATGCTTAAGTCAATGACCATCCAATAGCATCAAGGATGATTACCCAAGCCTTAGGAGCAAAGGTTACAGTGTACACAAGGGTAGTCAAGATGTCAGACCCTTCTCTACGTTTCCTCATTTATATCATTTATCCTCTTTAAAAATTTGTCGGGTGTCGGAGTTTTTGGTCTGGTTGGGGAATTCAGTCTCTTTTTCCTTTGGGTTCCTTAGGTCTTTGTCTAATAGGGGATCGACAGAGGTGGCCTCTCTTTTTTCCTTGATTGAGAGTTTTGACTTTAGGCTTGGGAGAAAGGAAGTTTGTGTGTGGAGTCCCTACCTTTCAAAGGGCTTCTCGGGCTTCTCTTGTAAGCCTTTTTTAGGTTTTTATTGGATCCCTCTCCCGTTGTTGAGTCGGTCTTTGACGTGTTATAGAGGATTAAGATTCTATAGAAAGTTAAGTTCTTTTCTTGGCAAGTTTTGCTTAGACGTGTGAACACGATAGATAGGCTTATGAGAAAGATGCATTCGCTAATGGGGCCTTGGTGTTGCATCCTTTGTCGGAAGGCAGAGGAAAATCTGGATCACCTTTTCCATGAGTGTTAGTTTGCCAAATTTGTGTGGAATGACTTCTTTCAGGAGTTCGATTTTGCGCTTGCTTGTTAGAGGGATGTTCGTTTCACGATTAGGGAGTTCCTCCTCCATCTGCCTTTTAAAGAGAAAGACCATTATCTTTGGGACGCAGGGGTTTGTGCGATTTTGTGGGATCTTTGGGGGGAAAATCAATAGTGTTTTGCGGTGTGGAAAGAGACCCTAGCGAGATGTGGTCCTTAATGAGGTTTCACGTTTCTCTTTGGGCTTTGGTTTCGAGGATAATTTGTAATTATTCTCTTGGAAACATTTTACTTAGTTGAAATCCCTTCCTCTAAGGGGTTTTGAAAGCTCGGTGTTTTTGTATTCCTTTGTATTCTTTCATTTTTTTCTCAACGAAAGCAATTGATTCTATATAAAAAAGAAGTTTACAGCTGGAGGGACTCATAATACACCTACGCGTTTGAAGATGATTTTCTATATTAATAGAACCAAGATTAAGTTTCTATAGAAAAGTTTTTATCTTCTTGGAATAAGCAACTGTCCAAATCACCCACGTAGGACTAGAGGATTCCACTTGATCTCCCATGAGAGATTTAAATGTAAAAGCGTGGGATGGATCAATGGGCCATGATGAAGAGTCAACATTCGGAGAGTTGATAAGAAAGAATGGACTATTTTGCTATCTCTAAGTCATTTAGATTGGGTAGAAGGTTGGATTCCCAATTGTTGCGAGACATTCCAAACTTCGACAACCATACTATATGCACGTTTGTTAAATGTACAAGGAGGGGAAAATTGATGCTAGGATTCCAGGACTCGACCGAGAATCATGACAAAAAGAAGTAGAAAGACCATTACCAAGACATCTTTGAGCATGACTAGCCACAAGATGAACGGTAGAAAGTGAGATTTGTTAAATCCTATATTAATAGGATGTGGTCAAACTTGAAAGACAATTAACCTCTGAATAATAATTCTTAGCAACAATAAGTTTGTGCTAAAGAGAATTATCTTCATGTAAGAATCTCGAAACCCACTTTGCAAAGAGGGTTCAATTGCGACGCTTAAAGTTACCAGTGCCAATGCCACATAGTAGTTTGGATTACACGACCTTACTTGAACAGGGTCTGTTCTATAGGTTGTACATCTGTGTCCTTGAGTTCTAAAGTTTGGGATTACGTAGTTATGTTTTGTTAAGGGACACATAAATAATGCCTGTACTAAAGAAGTCTTTCCTTAATCATAGTCAAAACGTCCTGTTTCTTTTGTGGAATCAAATTGCACTGTTCTTTCTTATAGAAAGGTTAAAATACTATATTGGTTCTTGTACTTTGGGTTTCATTCCATTGTTGTCTTTGTACTTTCGAATGTCCAAATTTAGTCTTTGTACTTTCCTAATCAAAACCCTTTTTTGGAATCAACAAACTCAGTCCAATGATTGATTCTAGATGAGCTTAAATCTAATTAGAATCTGGTATGTAGCTGAAAAGTGGATTGTCCTCTGATTGAAGAGCTTTGATATGTTTTGTGCAAAATATCTCATTAATTGAAATATCCTGTAGTTCATATTGTCATATGTTCTCTCTGAACCTGATAAATAATTTGTCTAGCTGCTGGTTATGGTGCAAATTATGGCAATGCTGATGCTGGATACGCGGGAAATCCATATTCTACCAATTATGGCTTGAACTCCGTAAGTTTTCACCCTGTTTATTACTTTTGCTGTAGGTTGTATACACTGTTGTGTGCTGTACATCTGGGAAAGAAGAAAAGTATAACATGGATAACAAATGTTTATGATTCAATTTTTGGTATGAATATTTCTGAAAAAATCATGAAAGCAATGAAAATGTGGATTAATTTTTTAAAATCATTAACCTTTGATATTTCTCAAATCGGTTAACTATTCATATATGAAGTTAATTTTTTCAATTAGATACAAAGTATAATAGTTATTTTATGCTTCACACTACTAATTTTTTTATATATATCAGGTTAATATTATTTATATATTCTGTGCCGCTCCTCACAAACCTCTCTCTCCCCTTATGTTCTTGGCCAACCCCATCAGGGACAAAAAAAGCAAAAGTAAAACCAAAGATAATTACAAGCATGTGCTCCTATTATTTGCTAATAAGACACTAATTCATTTTTGAGAAATTAGCGTGTTGCCGTGTTCGTGTGTCCGTGTTTATGCCTATGCTTCTTAGCCTCTCCCCATTTCCCTTCCACTTTGCGCTAGGCTCTAGACCTGAATTGTGTAGAGCATTTGAAATCTCTGCCAAACCAACCAAGTACAAACGAAGCAGAAGTGAAATCAAAATATTTACAAGCATGTGCTCCTATTATTTAAAAAAATTAAAGGGGTTGCTATTTTATTGGACTGTCTTTTTGTATGCCCCTACAAGTCTAGGTTTGAAGAAGAAAAGGGTTTTCCATAAAACAAAGTTGACTCATACACCCGAAGCCTTTTTGGAGTATTTGCAATTCAGTACAAGCATGTTGGGTTTTAGGGGTCTTTGCTATACTTCTCATGTACCATTCCTCCGTCTCTTCCTTGATTCCTATATTTTTCATTCTTTTGAATGGTATATTATGGTTTTGCTGTAAATTATAGGTGCAGTCTGGTACAGACGGTTATCCTCCGTATGGACCTGGATCTGTTCCCTGGGGTGCATATGACATGCAACGGGCTCAAGGACATAGATAGACTGATGCATTATGTCCTGCTAAGATGTTTCTTGCAGAGGGATTGAGGTTCAAATCACAAAGCATTGATAATTAGGTCTGAATCTGAAGTGTTGTTTTGTGATAAACATTTTAGGAGGTTTTCTTATTAACAGTTTTCAAGCTGTATTTGAGCTAGACGATTAACTTGGCCTGTTGATGCAATATGCTACTTTTGTTTCAAATTATATATTGTCCCTGTATATGCCTTTCTGCACATTCCAGATGCGATATTTATTTTCACTTTGATTTTGGTTTTCTGGTACATTGAAGATCACTTTTTTTTTTTTGAATTGCAAATCTACATTGCAATTCTTTTTGGTGTGCAAGCGCAGATTTGCTTATACATTTTACTGAGAAGCTTCAAGGATGTAGTTCTAAGAATTAGATAGGCTAGGTTGAGTTCCCTGTTCACCTTGTGGGATTTAGTCTCTCTTTTCTCTTTATAGAAATCTGCACATTGGAGGTGGATCAGTGATTTCCCTTTTTCTTGGGGTTTTATTATGTTAAGTATCTAGTAGACAAAGTTTCCTGTTGTTAACTGAACAAGTGATCTTGGTATTTGATAACCTTATTGATGTCCAGAAACCTTTTTTTCTCCCTTGACTTCCTTTAATGCTCTTGCGCAAATGTCAAATTGCTGGATCAATGTCTAACAAGTATATTATTAGTTCTTTGTTGTTGTTTTTTTTAAAGGAAACCACAAGAGGGTTTAGAAATACAAACTTAAAAGGAGGTGTTAATGTGTGCCATACCCCAAGCCCATGGAAAAGCCGAAGCCTGTCACAATTAACACCATACCTTGGGAGTAAAAAGGAAAAAGCCACAAAAGGTGGATTCAGTCTTTGAAGTGTCCCTTGAACAATAGCTTGTGGTGCCAAATAAAAAGATGGTAGCTCTCTAGATGACGTTAACGTGATGACCTTCCCAAGGGTAACAAGCCAAGAAATGATCGGAGTTGTTTTCAACATCCAAAATTTGAAGAATAAATGATGGTTTGAAGAAGAAGAATAAATCAACTTTAGGGGAGTGAGGTGTGGACCCTTGGGATGTTTGGTCCCACAAAATGTCACGGGTTCAAATCCTGTCATCCCTACCTATTACTTATCTTCTGAACAGTAACGAGGAATCAATTGAGATAGAATTCGAATGATGGAGGTCAAATGACAAAATCCTTTTGTAATTATTGGTTAGGTCGTACTCGATTGGAGTCCCTTTCTTTAGCCTTTTAATTTTTTTTTAAAAAAATTATTTAAAACGCCCTTGTATTTTTTTCCTACTCGATGAAAGGTCGATTTTATAAATTTAAAGAACATGTGTGAGATTCTCGCTGTGGGAGAGCTTTGAAATGTGCATGTAAGACATACTACTCACCAATTGTAATTTATGAAGTTAGGGCAAAAGTTGTCTCTGCAATGGATGGCACACAAGTAAGCAGGAGCTGCATTTTCCCCACGTTGTTCTGTAATTTCTCCCTTATGATCTACTGGTTAGAAAAAATTTGATTACATTTATTTATTTCTCTTTCTAGTGTAGTAAAAGGTCGGCAATAATCAGATTTATTTGTAATCGTTGGAGTATAATTTTTTAGTTTAATTTTTAGATCTAGACTTCGACCTTTTATTTAGGTTCAATTTTTTCTTTAACTGCTATTGCTTCGTATTCTTCCTATAATGTAGTTTTTCCCCTGAAGTCTCTGTAGCTTTTAGATCTACATTCCATCCCCATCTTTTCTTTTTTAGATCTCTTGGTGGATTGACATTTCAGTAGAGATGTAAAGGCCCTAGGATTTAGTGGAGCGGTGATTGCTTTCCAACTTTTTGAACACTCACCTATGGGTATGAAGTACCTCACAAGTTTCCAGATTATTTCTAGGTTATTAAATATTGTCTTGTTGAGAAGTTATCTCATTTTTTAATCTGTTGGTGGTCAAAAGGTGAGATTTTTGAGTATTCAGGTTTCACACAAACAGGGAAAGTAGGCGGGGATGATTTCAAATGGATGAAGTACATGACTTTTCCTCTTGAACTCTGCCTTGACTTAATGTCTTTGTAATTCTAATATTTACACTTGTACTCACTCTGAACTTTTATTGTGTTTAATACATCTTCATGAACATGGATGTGGTTGGGAATCTATTCAATCCATTTAGAGAGTAGAGTGCCTTGGGAAAGGATTGTACCATATTCTAAAGAGAAGGTATAAAGTGGCATTAAATATGTGAAATTGCCCGCTAAAATGGACATGTAGAGATAGTTTATAGGGAACCTGATTTGAAACTCTCGATTCCTTTGTCTATCATGTGTGTTCCACTCATTTTGATCTTTTATCGTCTGTGTCCTTCCTTTCCTTGCCAATTAGATTTTCAGGCCTTAGAACCCAGACATTAAGTAGAAGAATAGATAGATTTCTATGCCTTAGAATCCAGAATTTAAATGTAAGAATCAATGAGCTCTGTGTCTTCAAACATCTAAGTCAGTTTATAACCTACATAAGCCTAAATGGAATCCACAGGATTTTTGTTGGACCACTCGGTAATGATTTCCCTTCTTTTTATTTGGTTGGCCTGTCATTTAGGAGTGTACAATTTCTTTAAGTTCATTGTCAACACTTCCCACTATTTATTATGGTCTATTCTGTTATTGTATGGTTTTGTTACATATATGTCTGTCTCTTTATTTTTTGTCTCTTCCATGGATGATTTGGGAGAGAAAATATTACATTTTCTGTTCTGTATTCTCGAAGTACGAAGAATGAATTTCGGTTGTAGCCCAAGTAATGTACTGCAATCATATAATCTTGCAGTGGGCTAATTAAGTGAAGTGAGTAGGAACAATAGGTATAAATATGGGGATCTCAAGCTTTTCTGGTGGTACTAAAAGTCTCATCCTCACATGGTTTTAGGACAAAAAAGAAAAACAAAAAGATTTACAGAAACGTAAGGAAACACTCGATGTTTCTCATCTGCTCTAGAGAATTACAGCAAAGAATTGAGAGAAGCTTGTTTATTGCGTGAAATGGCTGGTCATTGCCAAGACAGTTCAACAATGGAGCCACATGATGAATTTCAGTCAAGTAAGTGTTTATCTTTTTTCTCTGAAAAAAAGTGATCACCTATTATCCGAGTCTCTTCCTTTTCCTTGCCCTTGTAGAAAGCTTTAGATCTGTTTTCTTTGTCCACATCTGTTGCCTGATGGCACTCTCACTTTGCTGCCTATGGTAGAACCTCGGTACCCCTTGATTGAGGTTTTGTGTGCAATGTGCATCTTTCTCCTCGCCGTATCCCTTGATTGAGGTTTTGTGTGCTATGTGCATCTTTCTCCTTCCCTTCCATCTCCTTGTATGATCACTTCTGAGATTGTAGGTTTATTAGGGGTTTTATGTACAATAGTATCAGGTTTGTGTACATCAATGATTTCAATGTTGATTATATTTTGATTAGATATGAGATGTTTAAGTTATATAGTTTGAACTTTCTTCCTATCCTGGACGGTGTTGTTGCTAGAATATGTAGAATGGTTTATGGAAATGAAAATTGTATGTATTTCATTCAAGTGACCAACTAGTGGTATATTTTAAAGGAGTATAGTTATATGGTTCTAAGGCAAATCTTACGTTTCAGATTATAGAAGCAGTGAGAAGCTGGAAGACATGTCTCATTTGTTTGGTTAGAAAGCATTAAAAATGGTCAAATCTGCTGACTTTTTGCGTGGCATCCTTTACAATTTCTCATTATTTTGGGAATTCGTTGTGTGTATTCAAATGCAGTTTCTGCATTGTTTTCTCTTTGGACTGTAAATAGAAAATTTTCCCAGTTTAGTAATTAGAGATATTTGAAGCAGCTATTTCTCTGACCCTTTTGTTGATAGGTTAATGCTCTTTTACGAATTTATTTCTTTTCCACATTATGCAATCCTCTGCAATATTTTGACCCCTGTTAAAAATCTTCTAGGAAAAAATTGCCAGTAGGTTTGTGTTTATTGATCTGAAATGCTGATGGGAACATCGTATTGAACTTAGCTTATAGCTTACTACTTATTGTTTCGTAAACTTTCTAGATTTTAGGATATCCAATCGTCCTTGATGCCTCTTTCCATCTTTTTCCCATCTAGACAATCTGTAGTATCTGAGAAAGGGAACAAGTTGCTTTTTAACTTATTGGAGAAGCTGTTTCAACAACAGTGTGAATTATCAGCATTCATTTCTTCATCCAAGTATATAATTATGTTTTAGTACTTCGGCAATTTTATGTTGAATTTTCTTGGAAGCCTATAATGATGTCTGTTATGGTGTGCATTTGTTTGTTTTTAATATTTTCTAATGTAAATTTTCATTTGCACGGTTCATTAGCAGGTTTGTGGGCCTCCATGATCTGCTTCATTTATGGCTGTGAACTGATTTCAGATTGTACTGAGTCTGAGGTGGGTGCATCTATTTGAGCTATCTTCAATTGTTTCCGATTATATATATATACATATGTATGTGTGTGTGTATATATATGTATATGCATGTGTATATATGTATACATGTATATGTGTGTATATATATGTATATTCCATCTAATATACCATGCAAAATACAACTTTATTGCAGTTACTTTTTAAAATGAATTCGTTGTTATTAATATTATTGAATCTAATGAGAAGCTAATTACAATTTAAGGAGAATGAAATACTAAAAAAGGGCCCACTAATAACTAGTATAAGGCCAAATGAATAATGAAGAGCAGAAAAACATACAGTAAAGTTACCCTCCCCCAGTTTTATTTTCAAAAGCTGTGTTCCTTTTCTAGAATGACAACGAAGCTAGTCAACCATAGAGCATGACCTTTCTTGCAAAAAAAGAATTTTGAACAGACCTTTGTACTCCAAAATTTTACCATGAGTGGCCCCAAACTTTAGAAGAGAAAGGGGACAATTATGAAACGTGGTTAAGATCCTTTGACTCTCTTGGTTTCCCCATGTTAGTTCTCTCATGGAATGTTCAGGGTATCATTGCTCCCCCCAAAAGAATGTTGGTTAAGGAGTTAGTAGTCAAATTCAATTCGGATGTGGTCATTCTTCAGGAGACAAAACTTAGCAAAATTGATAGAAGTATTGTGAAGTCTGTTTGGAGTAGCCACTGTATTGGGTAGGTGGCCTTGGATGCCTTGGGCTCGTCCGATGGGATTATGGTTATGTGGAAAGAGGATACTATTTTTGTGCTTGACTCTGTCCAAGGTTTGTTCTTTATCTCCATCCATTTTAATTCCAATTTTGTTTTTAACGGATGGATTCTAGGGGTCTATGGGCATTGTTCCTATAAAAAAAGAGATGATTTTTGACGGGAGTTGTTTGATCTTTATGGGCTTTTTAACGACTCTTGGTGCATAGATGGGGATTTTAATGTCAGTAGATGGGCTAATGAGAAAAGTGTTGGTGGTCATGTCACCAAAAGCATGAAGTCCTTTAATGCTTCAATCAAAGAAATGGACTTAGTCGACGTCCCGATGAGAAATGGTTCCTTCTCTTTGTCCTGTTGGGGGCTAGTTACATTGCCTCGAAGATTGACCGTTTTCTTTTCACAAAGTGATGGGGGGATTTGTTTTGTAATGTGCTGGCTGATAGACTCCCACGTATAACGTCAGACCATTTTTCGATCCTCCTTCGTTTGGGTACTCAGTCTTGGGGTCCTACCCCATTCCGATTTGTAAATATGTGGTTGGGTCACCACTCGTTTAGCAAAAACTTGGAATCTTGGTGGAGTGATATGAATGTGGAGGGATGGTCAAATTATGCATTTATGGAAAAATTGAGAGTTTTGAAGGGCATCCTAAAAAGGTGGAGTAAGGAAGTGTTTGGTAACATTAGCAGCCAAAGAAGACTTTATCTGATAAGCTTGTGAACCTTGATAAAATAGAGGAGATACTTTCGTAAGAATATAGAAAGGGAAGGGACACTTGTAAGGCTGCTTTTATGTAAGTTGTTTTCAAAGAGCATTGTGCTTGGGTTTAGAAAAGTAAAATCTTGTGGTTACGAGAAGGGGTTGAGAATTCTAGTTTTTTCTACAGGGGGACATTGGCTGGAAGAAGCAAAAATGTTATTTCTATGCTTGGGAACACTGAAGGTTGCTTTCTCCTTATGGAGGAGGACATTGTTGAAGAAGTGCTTGTCTTTTATAGTAGGTTATACAGGAAGGAGGATAACACTTGGTTTATTGTTGAAGGTTTGGAGTGGAACCCTTCGAACTCCTGAATGAGTTTGGCTTTGGAAACTTTGTTTGAGGAGGTTGAAATTCGGACTAGTGTTAATGATTTGGGAAACCTTAAGTCGCCTAGGCTGAACGATATGACGGGGGAGTTTTATAAAAATCTTGGAACACTTCGAAAGGCGATTTATTCCAAATGTTCCAAGAGTTTTTTAAAAATGAAATAGTTAATAAGCGTTGCAATGAGACCTACATTTGCCTTATCCCTAAGAAGAAGAAGGCAACTAGAGTTTGCGAGTGTAGACCTATAAGCTTGTTGACCTCTCTATACAAAATCATCTCCAAGGTGCTAGCTAACAGGTTGAAGAAAGTCCTTCCGTCTACTATTCATGACTCTCAAATGGCATTTTTGGAAGGTAGGCAAATTCTCGATGCTATGTTGACAAATTTGGAATGTTTAGAGGAATGGAAATTGACTGGAAAGAAGGGAGCTCTCCTAAAACTCGATCTTGAGAAGGCGTACGATAAAGTCGATTGGGCCTTCTTGGACAATCCTTAAGCTTAAGGGGTTTGGAAAAAGATGAAGAAGTGGATTTGGGGTTGTCTTTCTTCAACCAATTTCTTATTAATTATTAATGGAAGACCTGGGGGAAGATTAAGGTGGGGAGGGGTCTTGTCAAGGGGACCCCCTTTCGCCCTTCCTTTTCACTATTATGGGGGATGCTTTTAGCAATCTCGGCCGATATTGTTGGGAAAAATGAATGATTGAAGGCTTCTCTTTTGGAAATCCTTCAATCAAATCACCCACTTGTAGTATGCCGACGATACCTTACTGTTTTGCACTTCGTCTGATGGAAACATAAGGGCTTGGTGGTCGATTGTGAATTTATTTCTTTTGGGTTCGGGCCTCTCACTAAATGTCTCCAAAACTTCCTTAATCAGGGTTAATCTTAGTTTATAGGAGACTGTCTATTGGGCGTTCTCTTTGGGGTGTAAAGTGGAAAAGCTTCTCTTCAACTACTTGGGGTTCCCCATAGAGGGAAAGCTTGGGGCCAAGTTGGCTCGGAAAGCTCTTGAGGAGAAGTTTATGAAGAAGCTCGACAAAAGGAGGGGGTTGGTCCTTTCCAAAGGCGGGAGGCTTGCTCTGGCCAAGTCGGTTCTCAATAGTTTTCCGTGCTACTTCCTTTTCCTTATGCTAGCCCAGTGAGTTCTATTAATCGAATGGAAAAGCTGATTAGAGACTTTGTGTGTGTGTGTGCAGCAGGAGACCTTTTTTTTTAAAATAAAAATCTCAGTTTATTGTGGGAGATGGCAGAAACATAAGATTTTAGGGAGGGAGGTGGTGTGCTTCTCAACCTCTGGCAACCTTGTATCAAGAATCTATACTATTTCTTCAAAAAAAAAAAAAAGTGGTTGTGGCTTATTGTTGAAACGAATCGAACCAAGCTTGGGATTTAGGGTTGAGGAGGAATCTTTTCGATAGAGAATTTGTTAGCTCCATTGCCCTTCTGTTGTTGTTGAGTTCTTGGGTGATGAATGGAAATAGGGATAGCCTTCGGTGGAAGATTGACTCCTCAAGCAAATTTTCTACCAAATCTACCTTCCTAAATCTGACAAAGGGGGCCTTGAAAGGTAATTTCCTGATGGTTAACCTTGTGCGGAAGCTTAAGATCCCCAAGAAGGTGAAAATTTTCCTGTGATGCCTTGCTTATAAAGGTCTTAATACTCATGAGAAGCTTCAAAGGAAGTTTCCTACGGATCCTTTTCCCCTTCCATATGTGGTCTCTGTCATAAAGATAGGGAGGATATGGACCACTTATGTCTATGTTGTCTGGCGCAAAAGGATGGAGCCTCCTTTTAACGTTTTTGGGCTTGCTATTTGTCTTCCTAAGAAGATTGATGATTGGATGTTGAATGGCCTTCATGGTGGAAAGTTTGGTGAAAGGGGCAAAATCCTTTGGAGATGAGCGACTCGTGCTCTTTTGTGGTGCCTTGGAACGAAAGGAATAACATTACTTTTGAAGATAAGTTTAATTCTTTTGATTTTTTTTGGGCTTTTGTGTTCAGCATACAACCTCTTGGTGGTGCACAAATTACCCCAAACACTTTTGTAATTACAACCTTCTTATGATTGTTAACAACTGGAAGCCTCTTCTTGTATAGTTCACTCGTGGGAGGGGGTTCCTTCTTCCCCCTCTTCCCCGGCCCTTATGTTGTGTTTCCTCTTTTTTTTTATGAAAATATCTCTCTGTTTCTTATAAAAAAAAGATCCTTTGCCTCTCAACACAGCTATATAAAATTTTGGGATTAGAACTCGAGTGGTAAACTTCTAGCGTCAATCTTTCCATAGGCACCCAAGCAAAGAACCAAATCATCTTTTGGATTCTGGACTTCCACATAAAATAGAGAAAAAAAGGTGGTGCAGGGAGGAAATAGTTGTAGGAGATAATTTAATGGGCCAAGATCTTTAACCTAGAGAAAGAGCAACCATCTAAAGCAAAGGTTTTTTTTTTTGAAACGGATATGGAACTTTTCATTGATATAATGAGAAGAGCAATAGCTCAATTACAATGAGATAAAATACAAAGAGAAATTATCATACCAAAGCAAACAAGAATTGAAAACTGAGGATTAACAGGTGCACCCGGATATATCAACTATGTTGACACCCCCAAAGCACCCTCATCATTTTCAATATGATACAAGAATTCAGAGGATACGAACAAACTAAATCACTTGACTTGATAACATAGAGAATAAAAATGCATTCCAATTAAGATAAATATTCTGGATAGAGTAATTTTCAAATTGCTTGGATTGTGAGTGGGGTTAGTTAGACTTATAGGTCTAAAGTCTTTAACCTGTGACGAATCAACCTTCTTAGGAACCAGGCAAATAAAATTTTCCTTGTTACAAGCATTCAGCTTTCCATTAGAGTGAAATTCCTCAAACAATTTTTGAATGGCAGCCCTGAAATTCTACCGAAATTCAATGAAAAACTCTACTGTAAAACCATCTGGCTCGGGAGCTTTGTTTTTCCAAGAGATTTAATTGCTAGAAGGATCTCCTCGCTTCGAAAAGGGGCAATTAACGCTGAATTTTGAGCAGCCGACACATGATTCCAAGTAATATCAGAAGGAATGGCTCGATAATCTGGAATTTTCAAATACAAAGAAGCAAAATAACATATTATTTCTGATTCAATCTCTTGGTAGGATTGAATTGTTGCCCCATTGCTTGAAACTAATTCAGTAATCATATTCTTCCTTTTTTTTGCTGAAAGAAATCTATGGAAAAAGTTGGTATTTTCATCACCAAACTTTAACCAATTCAATTTGCTTTTTTGAATTAAGTTCCTCTCCTTCAGAAGGTATATTAAATTCATAAGATCTCCTCTGATGACTAATCTAATATCCATTTCAATAATTGAAAGGTCTTCTCTCTTGACTTTTGAATAAAAAAAAGGTCAACTCAGGTAATAAATCTTTCTCTTTTCTTTTTCTTTCTAGCTCATATTTTGCAAATCAAGATTTAACTTTACCTTTTACCTTGTGCAACTTGAGGTCTATTGTAAAACCTGCCTAACCTTCTGATTGATCACCATTCAAGCTTCAGATGCATCCTTCTATATTCATTTCATTTACCTATCAAGAACTCCTCATCAATCTCCATATGAATCTTGATTAATGCCTTATCATCACAAAAAGGATTAATTGAAATGTTTCCTTGGAAAAAATCTTCTACATTGCCATAAGTAGTATTGAAAGTAGAAGAAAGAGAAGACACAATATTTACGCGGAAAGCTCTAGAACAGGGAGAAAAAACTACGATAGAAGAGTACTATTTATTATTCTTTTTCTTATGTACAATACATGAGAAGGCATAGGTATAAATAGGCTTGTAGGAAACCTAATATAGAATATGGTAAAGTAAAAAGATCAAAATGCCCTTGGGGCTAATACATAACAACCTTTTATTTTCAACACTCACTCCCAAGTTGGGGCGTAAATATCAATAAGATCCAACTTGCTAACACAAGAATCAAAGCTTTGCCTGAGTAACCCTTTGGTGAGAATATCAACAACCTATTGACTAGAGGGAATGTAGGGGATACAGATACTACCATTGTCTAGTCTCTCTTTGATGAAGTGTCTATCGATTTCCACGTGTTTTTTCCTATCATGTTGAACTGGATCATTGGCTATGCTTATCGCTACCTTGTTATCACAATAGAGCTTCATAAGAAGATTACCGTCTTGATGGAGATCAGACATAACTTTCTTCAACCAAATTTCTTCACATAATCCCGGACTCATAGCTCTGTACTCCGCTTCTGCACTGCTCCTAGCAACCACACCTCGCTTCTTCTTACCTATCCGAGTAACAAGATTACTCCATACAAAGGTACAGTACCTAAACGTCGATCTTCTATCTATAACAGAACCCACCCAATTAGAATCTGTGTATGCCTCAATACATCGTCTGTTGGTTTTCTTGAACATCAGACCCTTACCTGGTGTAGTTTTTAAATATCTCAGGATTCGATCTACAACCTTCATATGTTTTTCACTAGGAGCTTGCATAAACTGACTAACCATACTGACAGCGTAGGATATATCTGGTCTAGTATGAGATAAGTAAATCAATTTTCCCACTAGATGTTGGTCTCTCTTTATTGACAGGTACTTTGTTAACAAAATCTCTCAACTTAGCGTTGAATTCTACACGAGTATCAATAGGTTTAAATCCAGTCGTACCTGTCTCTTTGTAACAAATCAAATGCCATATATTTCGTTGAGAAACAAAGATCCCCTTCGAGTTGATTTTGCCCTGTCAAAAATACCTTAATCTCCCTAGGTCTTTAATCTCAAACTCTTAGCCATTTTATTCTTCAACTTGATAATCTCAGCAGCATCATCCCTTGATAGAACAATATCGTCTATGTACACAAACAACAATCCTCCCTGATATTGACCTTTTTGTGAACAAGGTGTGATCAGAATGCCTTCGAGTATATCCTTGGGACTTAACAAAGGTAGTGAACCTGTCAAACCAAGCTCTCGGAGACTGTTTCAAATCATATAGAGACTTCCTGTGTTTACACACCTGATGATCAAACTGAGTTTTAAAACCAGGAGGAGGACTCATATAAACCTCCTCCTCTAATTCTCCATTTAGAAACACATTCTTAACATCGAGTTGATGGAGAGACCAATCTTTGTTAACAGTCACTGAAAGGAGAACTCGAACAGTGTTTAACTTTGCTACAGGAGAAAGAGTCTCTGAGTAGTCTATTCCAAAAGTTTGAGTAAACCCTTTAGCAACCAATCTGGCCTTGTATCTGTCAAGAGTTCCATCAGACTTATACTTTACGGTGAACACCCACTTGCACCCAATTGTCTTGTGCCTTTTAGGAAGAGTAACACGATCCCATGTTTTTCTCAAGAGCTCTCATCTCTTCCATGATTGCAACCTTCCATTCATGAACCTCCATTGTCTCATGTATACTGATTGGTATTGTTACTATAGTGAGAGCCCTGAACTCAGAAGATAAATTACTGTAAGATAGAAAGCTATGCATGGTATACTTAGTACACGACCTAGTACCCTTCCTCAATGCAATGGGTAGATCAAGAGAGGCATCATAACTCTCTTTTTTGTCAGATCACTCATCAGTAAGAAGATACTCAGTTTCCTGCAGTGGAGTTTCATCCTCTGGTGCTTCTTCCAAAGACTCACCCCTACCTACAACTTTGTCTGTTTCTGGAGTTATCACATCAATTTTGTCACTCCCAATCACATCCACATCTCATACATCACCATCGATACAAGCATCAGTATTACTAGAAGTTTGTTATTCTCACCTACAACACATATATCACTCGCACCATAAACATCAATATTATCAGAAATAGGAATACCTTGAGATGGTGCTGGTTCCGATTCATGGACTGTAGCTGGAGATGCAACAGGTGGCACTATTTCCTTTATGAGATTTTTCCTGTAGTACGTTATCCAAGGAACCTGTTTGGTAGGTAGGATAGTATCGTTTGTACCCAAGATAGGTTCAGGAAGCAAGTCCAGAGGAGTTGAAGATGTGGACCAATTAGTCTCTCCACTAGTATTCTTCCCCTGAAGAAGACTAATGGGAAAGAAAGGTTTATCCTCAAGAAATGTGACATCCATAGAGACAAAATACTTCCGTGAAGATGGATGGTAACACTTATACTCTCGCTGGTGAAGAGGATACCCGACAAAGACACATTTCTGAGCACGAGGGGTAAATTTAGTGCAATCAGGACCATGAGTATGGACATAGTAATGCACACAAACACACGAAGAGGAACATCAAGAATAAAACGTGTGGTTGGGTATGACTCTTTGAAGCACTCGAGAGGAGTTTGAAATTGGAGATTACGAGAAGGCATTCGATTGATAAGATGTGCTGTAGTCAGAACAACATTCCCCCACAAGTACGAAGGAAGGGAAGTAGATAACATGAGGGACCGATCAACCTCAACCAGGTGACGATTTTTCTGTTCAGTTATCCCATTTTGTTGAGGAGTATATGCACAAGAGCTTTGATGGACAATTCCTTTAGAAGCCATAAAATCATGGAAGGTGTTGTTAAAGAACTCACGACTGTTGTCACTACGAAGGATGGCGATTTTAGTGTTAAACTGTGTTTCCACAGTCGTATAAAATTGTTGGAATATCGATGGTACTTCTGATTTATCAGTGAGGAGGAACACCCAAGTCAGACGAGTGTGATCATCGATAAAGGTCACGAACCATCGCTTTCCAGAAGTAGTGATGTTTGAGAGACCCCGAACATCACTATGGATAAGAGAAAAAGGTTGAGATGGTTTGTAAGGATGGGACATGTAACACATCCTGTAAGGTTAAACACTCAAAAGGAGAGAAACGACCCTTTCCTGCAACAGGAACAAAGGACCCATCTGCAATTCGAATTCTCTCATTACCAGTACTTGAATGATATAAAAGGAGCTGATTAGACGAGCCAGTCAAATGATATGTAGCTCCTGAATCAAGAATCCAGAGTTTTTTCATTAATACTAAGAAGGCTGAAAGACTGAAACGTCAATAGCATTGACTCCGATAGTACCAGGGTCATTCTGTTATTCACCTGAGGTTGAGACTGAGAAGCACCACTCTTTGAATCACTCACAAGTGCTCGGCCAGAATTTGGCTTGTCGTTTGAATGACGATGTCTACTATTTGGAGGACGACCATGTAACTTCCAGCATTGATCCTTAGTATGCTAAGGCTTCTTGCAATGTTTACATACGAGAGGAGGTCTACTATTCTACTTGTCACCATCAAGTCCAGATGACTTTGCACTTAATGCAGCGGAATTTGTGGAAGAAACAATGGTATTGTTCATGAAACTCGATCTATCCTCCTCTAAACGAACCTCAGAGCAGACTTCCATGAGGGAAGGTACCGGTCTCTGTCCCAGTATTCTACTGCGCACAATATCAAACTTGGAATTCAATCCAGCCATAAAATCATCAACATATAAGTTTCTTCAATATTTTTTAACACTGAACTCCATCGTACGGACAATCCTAGACAATTTCCCGAAATAGATCCATCTCTTGCCAGAATAGAGACAATTTGTTGAAATAGGACATCACATTTATCGTTCCTTGTTTGCACTCATGGATTTGTTTACACAAAGTGTATGATCGTGATGCGTTCTACCTCTTAGAATATAACTTCTGTACCACATCCCAAATATCCCAAGCAGTTGCAGCATAAAGTAAGGGTTTTCCTATCTATGGTTCCATACTATTAGCTAACAACGAACGAAGTAAAATCTTCTCCCTTCCAAATGCGCTCTTCAGGATCACCCGGTCTCAGTCTCAGTATCTCACCAGTTAAATACCCAAACTTGTGATGTATCTCAAGGGCCATCTTGATAGATTGAGACCACAAGAAGTAGTTCTGACCATTCAGCTTTTCCCCTAGAATAACTCCTGCAAAATTTTCCATTGAGCCAGACAAAAATCTCGTTGTACGTAAAGCAGGGAAAGTAGTTACTGGATTCTCTGAATACACCGGTAGACTAGAAGCGAGATCTGAGTTAACAGGGTGTGACTGGCTGTTTGTGGCTGTCCCAAGAATTGCCCGAAGAGTTGCAATCTGTTGTTGAAGATTAGCAAATTGTTGTTGGACCTTAATGATAGATTCATTTGACACATAGCACCATGACTCCTCGGAAGTGACTGCCGATGACTGGTCGTGGTTGATAGAACGGGTTGCTGTATGCAGTGAAGAGATGAAGACTCCCCAGTTTCAAAAACATGCCTCTGGTTGTCACTACTTGTGCAACCCATGTGATTGACGCTCGGGTAGCCTACACGAGGAGCACCTGCGATCGGGTGGCCAGCAAACAGAAGACCAGCGTCGGTACTGTTGTTTGGCTGGCTCGGTTGGTTCGAAAACGCTGGACGGTTCACTACAGGGGTAATATTGTTGCTCGAGTGGCTTGGCTGGCTCAGAAACGTTGGGGCGCTCGCGGCAGGGGCAATTGGACCTTGAGAGGCATGGCCGAAGAAAGATGTGGCCAGAGGATCGGGAGGGCTGTCTGGTTGTCATTGGTGGAACTTGTCAACAGTGGGGTTGTTGACTTGAGGAGGATCGGAAGGGCTATTCAAAGATATTGATCCACAGCCGCTTGCACGGCGGCGGCGTGGATCTCGTCGGTAGCGGCGACGCCACTTGTTTTGGTATAGGTGGTGTCGTCGGCTGCTGATGTTGGTGAAGATTGAGAGACCAATGGTTGGTTTTCGTCAACGACGGCTAGGGTTTTGTCACCATGCACTGATGCCATACTGAAAGTAGAAGAAGGAGAAGACACAATATTTACGTGGAAAACCCTAGAACAAGGAGAAAAAACCATGATAGAAGAGTACTGTTTATTATTCTTTTTCTTATGTACAATACACGAGAGGGCATAGGTATAAATAGGCCGGTAGGAAACCCTAATATAGAATATGGTAAAGTAAAATGTCCAAAATGCCCTTAGGGCTAATACATAACTGCCTTTTATTTTCAACAAGTAGTACGCCATTCATCTATTTATGGCAATCAGAGAAGGTAGATTTAAATCCAACATTTCCTTTTCTTTTCTAATCCAAACTGGAAAGGTGGGAACTTGATCGTTTTTGCAATCTTCAACTCTTCCATTTGCTAATGTTGCCTCTCCGGAAGTGGCAACTACTTTTGCATATGAACATCTAAAATAATGATCAACCGAATTAGGATTATCAACTTCATGAACATGACTTTGATGGGCAAGATGGCAACTAACCTTCAAAGTTGAACTAATCAATTCAGCAAAAGAAAGCCATCCTTGATTATTCACACCTGCAGGAAAATGAATATCGTGCCTACCTCCTGAGGGAAGGCCAAAACGCGATTTCTGCAAACCAAACAGCCTTGGATCCAAACTTTGCTAATCTTGCAATTCCCTGATCCAGCATAGCCTTTTTGGAGGAGAATATCTGAGGTTTTTCATCAGAAAGCTTATGCAGCTCCATTTCTAATCATAACATCGTTTGCATATTGAAAGAAACTTTCTGATTTTTTGAGAATTCTTCCACTAGAAAACAAAAATCCTCTTGCCAAACGCAAAAAAAATGGTCATTGATATTGCAACTTTTAACTTCCATCTTGAGTTAATCCAAAACAAGAAGAGGATATATGTTGAAAGTGGCCATAAAAAGGGAAGAAAACTCTGAAAGAGCTTCAGAATTACTGGTCGGAGGAGAAAACAGAGGAGAGAGGAGAGAGGAGAGAACATATTCTACTTTCTAAAGTGAAGGTTGAAAGGGCGGATCACTCTTCAATCTCTTTATTCAGGAGGTCTCAAGATAAAGTTGAATTTGAAAGCTTGCTAGGTTGTACGAGATCTCATACACAAGTGAAATGAAGTGCATGAAGAAGGAAAGGGGTTCAGAGAGGCTGTCGCTGGTTGTAGTACACAAATTTTGTTATTTTGTTTTTTTGTCCCCCATACGAAACAGTTTAGATTGTAGAAATTGGACGCTTACTACATTGTATTTGTGGTGTTCGTGATTTCATGGGGCTTCGTGTAGAGGCTTGGTTAAGAAATGGTATGGTAGGAGTGACTTCCTTTCTGGATAAAGGCTCTTTAGGAGAAGGTTGTCTTGTCTTCTGCCCAATCTTTTGCTAATGTCGTTGAGAAGAGGGGAAAAGCTTGCCCATTTTTATATTGATTTGGTTGGATGAAACGGAGAAGGATGGAATGGGACGCATTGCATTTAAGTTGAAATTGGAAGAGTTTCTTCGAAAAGGTAGTGCTTATGTAATGATAATTTGTGACAGCCGACAGTTCTAAAAAGAAAAACTGTCCTTCGAGTCAGGTGGTTTTATGGAACTTAAGAGTGGAATGCTTATTATTGGCAATGATTTTTTTTCTTTCTTGATAGCAGACTGGTGGGGGAAAATTAGAGCCAAGAGTGGCTTGAGGTTGGGGATCTCTGTCCCTCTTCCTTTCCAACAGAAGAACAACGCTTTACTCCAAAGTGGCTGTGGTGCTTTATGGAAGCAGGTGATCGTGAGCAGATAAAGGGTCAAGCCCTCAATACCTGGTGCTCTCTTCCTCTAAAGGTAGCTAAAGGCAGATTGTGGTTCGATATTGCCAAATCTTTTCCTCAAGTTCTTGGCCTTCGAAGCACTTCTAAGAACTCGGATTCTTTTCTGGATAGATTGATGGCTTGGAAATTCGAGTGAATTCCCTGATATATTCAGCCTTTATTTGAAATCAAATGCAACTGTTGCTGATTGTTGGAAAGAAATTGAGGAAGACTAGGACCTGGCCTTTAGCAGAGGGCTCTATGATTGGGAGATTCCCAGTTGGATCAGATCGGTAGGTTTGCTAGGTGTTATCAGTTGGGGTATGGGGTGGATAAAGTGAATTGGTCGATTGATAGCTCAGGAGCTTTTTCTTCAAAGACTACGTTTCTAGGCTTATGGAGACGGCCCCCTCCATACTCCCTCATTGACGTGATTTGGAAGTAGAACTATCCAAAAAATAAAATTAGTCTCTCTGGTCTATGACAGGTAAAGGGCTAAATACACATGATCATCTCTAAAGAAAATGCACCAACCCATCCCTTTCCCCATTTATCTACACCTGGTGTGTCCAAGAGAAGCTGAATCATCTGTTAATTCGTTGTCAGTTTGCTCAGAGAGTGGAGTTTGTGCAGAAAGAATTCAATTGGTCCCATTTTTCTTCCGCAGAGGGTTGAGGCCTGGCTGACTGAAATACTACCGGGTGGGTGGTTTAAATAAAAGGGTGTGTGGTCGTTGACTGTGAGGGCTATTATGTGGGGTTTTTTATTGGAAAGAAACCTAAGACTTTTTGAAAGCAAAACTCTCTTTTGAGCCTTTTTGCAGTAATGTACAGCTTAGTGTGTCTTGGTGGCGTGTGAGACAAATATTCTTTTGTGACTATAGCTTTTCCATGATTTAAAACAACTGGAAAGCTCTCTTTTAGTTCACTAGGAGGAGGGGGTCTTTTTCTTACTTTTATTTTGTTCATGTTGTCTATGGACATCCAAGTTTCTTTAAAAAGAAGTTTGGGTGGAAGAAAAGTATCTTTATTATGTTCTAGTTGTGAAGTGGATTGTATTTACCCTTGGTTAAAACATGGTCGAAAAGATACCCGGTCGTGTCAATTTGGTTGAAATATTCGACTACACCTGTTGATCCTTAGTTTTCAAGTTTCATATATATCTCATGTTTCATTGTAATTCGAACAATTGTCTCTTTTCATTTTATCAATGAAAAGTTTTGTTTCCGTTTATAAAAAATATGGTGGAAAGAAAAGTATGGCAGATGCATTTTAGATCATTTAGCAATTATCCATTAGGATAGGCAGGAAGCTGAAGTTTTGAACGTGCTTAGAAATGTTGGCGACTAGGTTAAATACCTTGATATTCCTCCAGGTCACCGAAGTAGAAGGGTTTTTCTGCTTAATGAATGACCTTTCGTGGTAGGTTAGCTGTTGACGATAGTGAGGTTGGGAGTTTAGATGTTGTAGTTAAGTCCACACTGAGGCTTTTTTTCTATAAGAAAGCTTGTTTTCACAAAGAAGAAATGAAAGAATACAACGGACAAAAAAAAAAAAAAAAAAGTCCACAAAAGGAGTCAAAATTTCAAAATAAGACGACCGGGGGGGTGATGATTATTGCAATCCTTGTGTACCGAGGCCCATGGAGAGACTTAAAACCTTACTAGTGTCCTCCAAAGGGCACTCAACCCCTCTAAAAATTCTGGTAGTTCCTCTCAAGAATGCCCTAAAGTTGCCCAAATCTCAACGTGCCAAAGAATACAAACCTTATCATGAAAGGGCGAGTAAGGAGAAACTTCACCATGAAGATACATTTTTGGATTGAGTCAAGCAGACACTAAACGTCTTAATGAGAAACCACATCCTTGTAGAAGATGCAACATTGCGACCCCATGAGGAAGGAAGACTTCGTCATAATGATTTGCAACTACAACTTGTTGAAAGATTGGGACTCCAAAGGTGAGTATCACTTCTCCTCGGGTTCTCAGAAAAATCCCCAAGCAAAGACAGAAGTCCTCATTTATGTTGTGGGATGTTTGGACGGCTATATTCAGATGGGTTTTATTGTGACTAATCCTTCCATGCTTTCTCTAAAGTTGTTTAGGTAAGGTTTCTCTTGAGCTCTATGGTTGAAAAGTGACGGTTGAAAAGAACAATGTTCAATGGTGAAACCCATTTCTTCTTGCTCTAGGTTGAAGGGATCTGCTTGTGTTATGCGTTCCCAATCCTCAGATGGTTACGATGCTTTTGTTTTATGTAATTTTCAAGCCAAGAAATAGGATGTCAAAATGGTGGGCCTCATTGTTTTATGCAGATCATAAACATTCTTAAGAGTTAAGATCAATTTGGAGGAGACTCGTGCCTAAAGGTCAGGCACCACTTCATTACCCTCTAAACTTGGTTCAGTAATTTTCTTTTCATCAATTAAGGAAAACTGGATTTTAGAAACATTAGTTTGGGATTACCCCTTTAATTTGATCGGCCACGATCCTACCTTTTACCAGTGCTCTGTTTTCTGTCAGATTAGACAAATGATCTCTGAAGGCACGCACTCAAAATTTGAATACAAAACAAAGCATATGAACAGCAGTTATCGGTGTCCGTGAACAGTGTTTTTTCCTGCTACCTTTTAGTTCTCCATTTTGAAAAACCTAATTTTGGAAAGTATATTCCAAATATATATATGTATATTTTTTAAATTTAAGAAAGTCATTTAAGCTTTTGGTTTAAACCTGTGCAGTTGATTTAATTCATAGCCAGTACAGTTAAATAATCGTTTTGAATAGGTATCTAATTTTTCAACAGTGCAAGAACTTCACTTCCTCGGGAAACATAGGTCTTTGAAACAAGTTTTGTTATGTACCTTATTAGTGAGTATTGATTATGTTGAACGTTTTTACTGCCTTAGTAGGCAATATTGCCAACATTTCTTTTCGTGTCTAACTCGGTTGATATCTGTTCTTAGGTTTCCATATGTTAAAGGCAGTTGAAGCTGAACTCCCAAATCTCTTCAATCTGAAATCACTGCAGCTCGTGGCTTGTACAATCAACAATTTGTTCCTTCTAAGCTCAGGAAGCAGTCTTTCCTGGCATAAATTTTACAACTAGCAATACGTCATTATGTGCTGGTTGGTGTGCACCCTTTGCTCCGGTTTGAGAAAAATGAACGGCCTATTCAAAGTTGACCTACGGTTCTTGAACATCCACAGGAAACAGGCATATGGAATAAGGCTTCAACCGTGTCGGTTGTTCGACAAAACTGATTTGGCAGAGTTTAAATTCAACCAAACCCCCTTGCTGTTCCAATTATGGAATGGGTAGGCTTGAAGTTGATTGTTGAAAGTTGAGGTAAATCAGCCCTACATCACGCAAATATCAGTGTATGTCAATTCACAATTGGTATTTTTTGTTTGTTTTTTTTTACATATTCTACTCTGAATGATTCTTTGAACCTGTGACTGTATGAAATAAGATTTATGGTCATATGCAAGGCTCTATCACCTTTTTTTAGAATCTAAATAAAATAGCAGGTTAAATTCCTAGTCGCTGTACTCATGTATTTCAAATATCGCTTCAATTTGTTTTTGTTTCAAGATTTTTATTCTCCAAAGTATACATTCTTGGAAATCTGAAATTTTGAAAATTTGAAACGGTTTTCGCTTCTAGATTCTTTACTTTTTTGTTTCTGAAAAATTTATTTAGAAATTAGAATTTCGAAATAAATGTGTGATGTCTATTATGGAAAATATATGTTTGCAAATAATTTACATGGTTTTTTCCTTAAAATTTACTAACCTATTAGTTTAGTTTATGAATTTCTAGGTTGGTACTTGTGTAGTCAATTTTCAACTTTTAATTTTGTGTAAAATAAGAATGAAATTTTAAAGCTGACTACATTGTTAGATAATATAAATACTGTTTTATGTTTTCAATTTCATCTAGCTTAGGGAATGTATTTAGTAGGTAATTTGAATTATATTTTTGAAAAAAGAATAAAAACATTTTTGGTAGGTAATTTGAATTATATTTTTGAAAAAGTAAAGAATAAAAACATTTATAAGTATGGTGTTTCAGGTTATAGGATCAATTTATTATTATTATTTTTTTATATTTAATATAATACAAATTATATGAAACAAAACAATTAGATCAAGGCATCTCATTTATCATCCCAAAAATTTTTAAAAGATATATCAAAATATTTAAAGAAAAATGGAGAAAAACATCCGACAAATTATGATCTATAATTTTGTAGGATGTTGTATAGCTAGGGTGGGTAATGGGGTCAAGGTGAGGGGTTCTCCCCATCCTTGTCTCTGTGGGGTATTTTCTTCCATCTCTGTCCCTGTCTCGACCAATTGAAGGTGAGGACAGGGATTCCTCGTTGGGGGAAATGGGGCCCTACGGGGACTCATCCTCGTATTAAAAAAATAAAAAATTTAGTTGGGAACGGGGATGGGACGGACGAGGTAGGGATACCCTACTCGTCCTCGCCTTGTCCCTGTCCTGATCAGGGTGGAGACTCAATCCTGCAGAGATTTTTGCCACTAAATTAGGAGAGATTTTTAAATTTTTTTTTTTTTTAAGAAAAGAATCAATTAAATTAAGAGAAATTTTCAAAAATTGAAAAAATGTCAAAGTATTTACTTAAATAGGAAAAAAAATACTAATAGACTTATTTCTGCCTCCATCAATTATAGACTTGTATCAGATTATATCACTGGTTGTCAATAATTGATAAATATTGATAGATTTCTATCGATTTCTTTCACTTATAGATTTTTATCGGTTTCTTTCCGTTATACATTTCTATGAGAGTCTATGATAGTAGTCTATCATTATCTATGATTATCATTTTAATTACTATTTTGAAACTAGCCATAAAACTAATTTAATTGATCTTTTATTGTCTATCATTTTCATTCTAATTAATAATTTTAAACTAACAATAAAATTATAAATAGAGAAGAAATAGAAAAAAATTATAGTTGAAGAACAAAAAGAAGAATAAGATTTATAGTGGAAGAAGAAGAGAAAAAAAATACGGTTGAAGAAGGAGAAGCCGGAAGATAGAGAAAAGTTAAAAGATGAGTTGGAGAAAATAATTAAATTTTGTTATTTCTGAAAATATTCCTGTGCATTACTAGTCTCATCACTACCAAACTCCGCTGTCCACCGCTCCACTTAACAAAGCTGACCCGTCATTGGAGCTCGGCCGATGCCGGAAACATTCAACTGAGATTCATAATCAAGTCGCCATCTAAGTTTCATTCTTCTTCTCCGTCTGGTCGTCGCTGAGACAGACAGAGAGAGAGAGAGAGAATGCAGTCTCTTCCATCAGATACTTTCGTTCTTCGTCCCCATATTCAGTCTCATCGATATTCCCTTTCAAGCTTCAGGCGACGCACTTCACTCGTCACGTCGTCTACCTCTAACAACCCGCTCCCTTCGTCTTTGTCCTCTTCTTCTCCCGCTGGATTCCACCGCGAATCTTCGCTACGGTTATTCAACGAACGAATTTGGAGTCGAAACGCTTTTTTCTGCTCCAAAACCAAACGGATTGATGTTGGATTGCTAGTTCCTCCTCTCCGATGCGAAGCTTCATCAAACGGAAACAGCGTTCAGGGCGAGCGCAGTTTGATGCAGTGGATTGAATTGCTTGGCGAAGCTTTATCTACTGCCTTTCCTGTTTGGGTGGCGTTAGGCTGCCTTTTAGGGCTGCTCAGGCCGGCTTCCTACGCTTGGGTTCAACCGGGATGGACTGTTCTTGGTATTACTCTCACAATGCTTGGTATGGGAATGACATTGACCCTTGACGATCTTCGTGGAGCCCTGGCAATGCCTAAGGAATTGATTTCTGGGTTCTTGCTCCAGTATTCGGTCAGTTCGTTTGTTTACTGCGATTATGCTATTGTTTGAACGAATCTGTAACTTAATGATTTTGTTGATCTCAAGGAACATCTCGTGTATGCTGCATAATTCTGTATGTGTGTGCCTTGTAGAAATTTGTTCTAGTTCACCGGAGGAAAAGAAACCACATTAAATGTTCAAACAGAAATGCATGAAGTCAGTGCTATCTCTGGCCATCAGAAATGTTCCAAAATTGGCAATGAGTGTTGACATTAAATTATAGCGAGATGAAGATATACTATTACGAGCTAAATGAATGATTGATTCGTCATCTGTAATATTCCAGTACTTTCTTTGAATTGTATGTCAACTGTGTGATGAAAGGCATTTCATTTGGATGAAATCCTTCTATTATTGATCTACTTTGTAGGTTTTTTTGAGTTTCTACTAAGGAAACGATTAATAAGAATAGTGAGACATATTGAGGATTTGGATTCCAGTTTCTTTAGTAGTTTTAGGAACTTCAATCTATAAATGAAATTATGAGATAGACTTTCATGGTTCCTGTTGCAGGTGATGCCGATATCAGGCTTTCTTGTCAGCAAGCTTTTAAATTTGCCATCTTACTATGCAGCTGGTTTAATATTGGTTGGTTGCTGCCCTGGTGGTATGCATTGTTGGTAGTGACCTTTCTCATTCTCCCTATTATGTATTTTAATTGTTTGATTTATCTTTGGTTTCAGGAACAGCAAGCAATATTGTCACTTACATTGCAAGGTATTCTAATTTTCGAAATTCCACCCTTTAACTTCTTTCTTATTAAATTATCTTAGAGGTTAAGAAAAATTTTATGGCTTTTCCAGGGGAAATGTAGCTCTTTCTGTGCTGATGACTGCGGCAAGCACTATGGCAGCCGTGGTTAGCAAGCCTACATAATGCTTTTGCTGTTGGGCGTTTAGTTTTAAATTCAAGTTTGCATTCAACCAAGAACTTTTTTTTCTTTTGTTTTATGTAGTTCTTCTGTCATTAAAACAGAACCTGGTATCTTTGTTAGTAGAAATGCAAACAAATAAGCAATCACAGTTTACTCCTAATTTCATATTTACACGAACATAGGAAAAACATTAACTGAACACAACAATCATTTTTTTTTAATCTACCATATGTTCCGTTTCAACTTCTCTTCAACCTGCATGTAATTTAAGCAAACACAGTTTCATAGGTATTGAAGTCTAAGTTATCATTTCTTACAGATAATGACCCCTTTTCTTACTGCTAAACTTGCTGGTCAATATGTTGCTGTGGATGCAGCTGGGTTATTAATGTCCACACTGCAGGTGCTATATCTAACAAACAATAGCAATATCAACATTTCTTCTTTTTTCATCTAATTACTCTCAAGTAACTTCACTTTCCATCATCTACAGATTGTTCTTCTTCCAGTGTTGGTTGGTGCATTTTTAAACCAGTATTTCCATGGCTTGGTTAAATTTGTCTCTCCATTCATGCCACCCATTGCTGTTAGTACTGTAGCTATTTTATGTGGAAATGCAATTGCTCAAAGCTCCTCTGCTATTCTGATGTCTGGCCAGCAAGTAGTGCTGGCTGCAGCTCTTCTTCACGCTTCAGGATTCTTCTTCGGTTATGTGCTTGCAAGATTGCTCGGCATTGATGTTGCATCTTCTCGGACAATCTCCATTGAAGTAGGAATGCAGGTAAAGCAGTTCATTTACCTATGGCATATCTTAGCTGCACTCGTCGGCAAGTTTGCTGCCGAGTATTTTACTACACAACTCATCAGTTTAGCCATTGTTGGTTTGACCTGGTTTAAATGAATCAATTTATGTGACAGAACTCGGTGCTAGGCGTTGTTCTTGCTACCCAGCACTTTGGAAATCCTCTTACGGCAGTGCCCTGTGCAGTTTCTAGCGTTTGCCACTCGGTCTTTGGCAGCGTTCTTGCTGGGATTTGGAGACAAAGCAAAGATTAGATGAAAATTATGTCTACATTTTGTATGGGACATGTGCTTTGATCCTTTTGATTCAGTAGATTTCTACCGTTGGGAAAGCTCATTAGCCATTTCCAATTGGTGCCGACAGGTGGTTTGCAATCATTACATGTTTGAACTTTGTTTAAGATATATATATAGTTTTTTGGTCTAAAAAAGAGTTTAATTTGACTCTTTAATAATTTCTTTTCCAATTTTTTTTTTAAAAAAATCTAATTAAGTTGATTTATTTTCTTTTTGAGATTTGAAAATGCAGATGGAAATAGGTCATTTTGGGATTGTTTTATAGACATCTTAATTTTATTTTATGTTTTATGATTTATTGAATTCAATAAATATGCGGTTGATAAGGATTTTGGATTTTGTTTTCAAAAATTATTTTTTGGTTTTGTGACCAAAACAATACAAATTCTGAAGAAAAAAAATAATTCTTAGTGTATTTAGATTTTGAATTTAAAATTTTAAAAGATGGAATTATATTAAAAAGATAAAAACATTAAAAAAATATATAGTATTATATGATATTATAAAATAATGATTATACAAATATTAGAAACTCAATTATTTTTGTTAAATTAAAATGTGTAATTATTATATATTATATGATATTATAAAATAATGATTATACAAATTTTTTAACATAATACAAGTTTATAAATTAATAAGCAATAGTTTAAATTCAACATAAAGTTTAGTGAGTAATTATCAATAATTTTATGGTTTATAAATATATTATCGAAAACCTTTTGAAAAATTGTTTTATTGAAATTTAAATATTGAATATGCTACCAAACATATATATGAAAATATGAAATATAATTTTATTTTTATTGAATCCTATATTTTCAAATTTATGTTTTCAAATCAAGTAGACTATATAAATATAGGTTTAAATTCTATCTTAGTCTCTAAATTTTGAATTTTGTTCTATTTTGGTTCTTAAACTTTAAAAAACAATCGATTTAGTTATTCAATTTTTAAAGTCTTTATTTTGTTCTCTATTATTATGACTTTGTTAACTCTTTGATGAAATTGCATCTAGAATTGAGCAAATTGAAAATGAAGTAAAATGTCATCTACCAACGAGCCAAAAGATTAAACAGTTAAAATCTTGAACGCAAAATGACTTTGAGTTCAACTATAGAAAATCGTTTTACCACCTAATTCAAAATTGGAACTTTGATTTTTTAACGCGTTTAACTTATTCGGTAGTCTAATCATCTAAAAATACAAGACTATCTCATCGCTTTATTTAAGTGTTTATTTGTTTCACAAATATTGTCATGAGATTTTATTTCACAAGATTTTACTTTTTATTTTAAAATCCAGGATATTATTATTCAAGAAACTTTAAAACCCATATGACATGGGTTTTTTAATGTCCTCCATACTTAGTGGGATTTTTATCCTAGGGAGATAGATAGAGTCGGATTAATTAATAAATTAATATCAATTAATTACTACTATTTATTTTAATTAATTATTAAATATAAATATATTATTTAGGCTTAACAAATTTCTCTACCAGGTCTTCAACTCTCCCTGCTGATTCAACTAGTAGAGAGGAATTCGTCCAGTTAGCTATAGCGATCACAGAAGTTCGAATCTCCTTTCTCAGTCCACTCTCAAACCGTTTATATCTATCCTCCTCCTCAACTATAATTGTAGAATCATATCTAGATAACTCTATATACTTCTATTCATATTCAGCTACTGTCATGTTTCTTTGAACAAGACTTAAGAACTCGTTCCTCTTTGCCTCACGAAAGGAAGTGGGATAATACTTTTTTAAAAAAAAAAAAAAAAAATCTCTTAAACTCATCTTAAGTCATCATCTCCGACATGTTTCTTCTGGAGTCCATCACTCTCCATTACTGTTCTGTTCTTTTCTGTAGCAGAAATACCGCTAGCTTGACCTTATGGTCTTTAGAACATTTAGTAACCTGACAAAATTTTTCCATATGAATTAACCATACTTATGCATCTGCTGGCTCAATCGTACCCTCAAATGCAGTGGCAGCCAGTGCTTTCATTCTTTCAATCACATACTTTTTTTTTTTTTTGGATTCGTCTGTATAGACCTCACATTGGTTGCTAGTCTCTGAGCAATTATGTAAAAAATCCTATCTTCTAGATTACGGTCAACTCTATCCTGAGAGATATTGGACTCTCCCTTGAATATTGCATCCCTTACTACTGGTTCTTTGGTAGAGTCCTAAACCCCGTCCGCCGTCTGTCGAGTCAGTCCGTCACTTCTTTGAGACATGTTTCCTATAACATTTTCATTATTAGATTCATAACATCATTTACATGCCCCTAAACTAATGCATGACTTTATTTCCTAAAACTTTATGCTCTGATACCAACTTGTCACACCCCTTCCTAGACTACCCTTTTAATCCAAGAAGAAATGTGAAGACAACAGTTGCCAACCCTCTTATGACAACTTTTGCCTAACATACTCCTGTAAACCTACTTTCTCAGCACCTGATAACACAGTTTACATCTCTTTGTAGTTCAATATCCTATCCATCAACAATTTAACACATAACAGAAGTTCCACATTAAGAACATCCACATCTAAACATGTATATTAGTACCAAAAGTACAAGTGTTCATATTTACAAAGTTGACTCGAAGTTCCACCATGAACCCTTTAATATATACACACAAAACTAGGGTTTAACAAAACATGGTGGACCACCTAAACTTTGAGTTCATGAAAATTCTGAGTAGTGACTGACTGACAGATTTGCTAGGCTTCGGGGCGTCGACCGCTACCTGGGAAGAGAAAACATTTAAAAGAATGAGCTTAAAATTCCCAATGAGTAACTACTTCAAAGAAACATGCTTATAATAAAGCATTTACATTCTCATTTTCAAACGTAAACATACTTGCCCTACAACATTGCATACTCATTTCCAAAGTTTGAAAATAAAAATGAAAACATGAAAACATGAAAACATAACATATGGAAACCCTAAAATAAAATTCATCATTAATTTCCTGTAAGCACTTCTACTTCTATGTCTGAACATGTGTAAGTGCCCTTTTGCTCAATCTCTAATAACCTTAGTTGAGAGAGAGTTTTTTTGCTCGATCTCATCAACGCCAATAACATAGATCATACGTGCAAGTAGAATTGAATAGGATACTGACTACCTTACCATACCGAACATAACGAGAATCTGGGTACCTTACCATACCTTTGGTACCAACATTGGAGTAGGGCTTGTATAAGGCCTGAAACATTCAAACATTTCATAACATGGGCATAAGCTTACTGAAAAAGCATACCAGATTCACATATAAAATCTCATTCTTTAAAATTATGGATTATGCGATCAACATATAAATAAAGCATGCATTGAGGAAATCACATTGTAAAATAGCATGATAAACTAGTTATGTGCTGGAAATCATTTATGAAACTACTCAGTAGAAATATTTTGTGAAAACATGTCACTCACTGTTTTAAGCTGCTTATCCAAGGGTTTGTAAGTCTCTCCTATTTGTGTTACCCCAAAATAAGGAAAGGTCCCTTGGTTGGTATCATTAGCTCCCTTTTGAGTTCAACACATAAACTTAACTTCATCGCATACTAGTAATTTCATCACACCATGACTAAGCTCATCATATCGCTTATACTTAACCAATTTACCTTTTACTTGGCTCTAGATAGGCAACCCTCACTATCGGGTGCTCGGTAAGTCACGAAGACATGCCTTTGTGCCTATGTGATAAATGTCCGCTGCCTACGATCACCTAAATCCTTACTATTATCTATGCACTTAATTGCATACCTCAGCAGGTCAGCTCCTTGCTTACTCTTCGGATGCAGCTGCCTGCTTATTCATCCACAACATCTTTCCATATTTTAACTTTTAAATTTCATAACTTCAAATCTAGCCATTATTTAACTACATTTCCTTATAAGAATTTGCTCATAAACAACTTAACCCTCTTACCTTAGGATTTTGAGCTGCAAATTCCTCTTAACAGGTTGGAATTCTTATAACTTCTTAACCTTGCTTGAGATTCTTTGAGGCTTGAATCCTTAGAAATTTCTTCAATTTCCCAACCTTTAATCATTCGAATCTCACCTTGGCAGCCTGAGATTGCCTTTAACTTCGTCTGAGCTTCAGGTGGGCAATGGTTATTCCTCTTAGCACTAAGAATTTGGCAAAATAGATTTCATCTTTGCTTCACCTCCTTAAACTTAGGTGTGCATGAACTCTGAGCTTAATTAAGTGCCACCTGGCCCACTAATCCTTAGTTAACATTTCTAAGGTTGCCACTTAGCCCACTAGCCGGTTGATTAAAACGAATGCTTATCTTAACTTCATCACATAAGATTTACGACTACGTAAGCCTTTACCAGGTCATCGCTCATTCCTAGCCATCATCGTATCACCTTGCCTCAAGCATTCCTTACAAGCCTTGCCCGATCAGCCTTCATCAACTTTCACAACATACTTCATTGCAGAACCTGAGCGACAATATCATTGCATCAGTCCACGACAACCTCGCTTGCCAACCTCTAAGCCTCTCGACCAACACCTCAACTCACTCAATAGCCAAACTAGCCTCTCTTATGGCCTCCCGCATGCTTCATGGGCCATACTTAACCATAACTTCCCTTCTTGCGTACCTGGCCTCATAGTTTGAGATGTCTTGGCCGCATAGTTTAACATGATTTCATCGCATCAAGCTTCCTATTTTTCTTATAAGTGTTAATTTCTCTCCATTTTGCCCAGGGATTAGAAATTCATACTTAGAACATTTTTTTGCCCTCCAAGTACCCGAGAGCTTAACCTTTTAATACTTAGAAATTTTTCACATCTTTTAGCTTAGCTTTACACCCAACTTTCCATTACCTTCCCCTACAATTAGAGATTTTTCCTTCTTCTCAACATGTATATACACACTCATTATACTTTCTGTATTATTTCAACTAATACAAACATCATAAATATATGCTTACAAAAGCTTAAACACATAATTAGGAGGACTTAAGCATAATTAATTAGTAAGACAAGTTTAGGGGTTTACAATTTGCCTTCCTCTTAGAGAAATTTCGTCCTTGAAATTTGCTTAATGCTTCATCATCTGAATAGGTGTGGATACTTAGTTTTCGTTGGTTCTTCAGTTTTCTATGTGGCTTCTTCTATTCCATGGTTTTTCCATAGCACTTTAACCAATGGTGTCTGCACCAATCTTGACCCTTCGAGTTTCAGGGAAGGAGTTTCAGATTTATTGTGATGCATCCAGACAGGGTTTATGATGTGTACTGATGCAAAAAGGAAAAGTAGTAGCTTATGTATCCAAACAATAAAAGAAGTATGAAGGTAACCACCCTACACATGATTTAGAGTTAGCGGTTGTAGTGTTAGCACTGAAGACTTGGAAACATTACATGTATGGTGAGAAATGTCATATCTTTACAGATCATAAGAGTTTGAAGTACATCATCGAGTAGAAATAATTGAATTTGCGATAGAGAAGATCGATAGAGTTAATTGAAGATTATGATTGCACTATTGACTACCACCCAGGTAAAGCTAATGTGGTAGTCGATAAACTGAGCAGGAAGTCGAGTTATCCAAGAGATATGCTTAGTTATCTAAGGGGACGGTTATTGCAGGAATTTATAAGTGCCAATACAGCTCTGCCAATAGGCCACTTAAAAGAATTACTAGCTCATTTTCAGGGTAAGGCTTACTTTGATAGATGAGATTGTCATAACTCAATCAGCAGATCCTAGTCTCAGGAAGTTAGTTGTGAAAGCTAGTCTACAGAAAAGATCATACTATGTCTTAAGATAGGATGGAACCTTGATGAAGGAAATCAGGTTATGTGTTCCTAATGATGAGGCACCGAAGAATGTAGTATTAGAAGAGGCTCATAGTTCAGCGTATGCCATGCAATCAAGTAGCACCGAGATGTACAGGACTTTGAAGAGGTTTTACTGGTAGCCTGGAATGAAGAAAGACATAGCAAGTTATGTAGATAGATGCTTAATCTGTCAGTAGGTTAAGCCAGAACGTTAGAGATATCTAAGTTTACTTAACCCACTTTCAGTGATATTTTATGTTATATTAACTATTTGATTTAAAATTTTATTATTAATTATTAATATTCTAATTAATTTATATTTATTTAAGAGGTATTTTTAAATATAAAAACATTTAAAAATATTTTATACTTTATAGAAAAAAGTTCCAAAAGTTAAAAATGTAAATATTTTTGGGATTTTTATTTATAAGAATTTTAATTTATTTAATTATTTTTATTAATTAAATAAAATAATTTAAATAATGTTTAATTTAAAAATATTCATTTAAAAATATTTTAATTTATTAAATAATTAATCAATATAACAATATATTAAATAGTTAAATATAATTATGACGACATTACTTGTTCCCTTATAATTATTAAAAAATTATTTAGTTTTGATTTCTATATACAAAATTGGAAGTTTTGATTTAACTTTCAGACATTAATTATCTTGCATATCCAAATACAAACGTTAATTATCTCAAACATTTAAATTCCTACATTTAATATTCATATCCATGAAACAATATCTGTGATCGAAACGACCTCTAAGAGTTAACGGAATTTAAATAACAATGACTAAAGTAAGCACTTTTTAAAAGTTTAAAAACTAGAATAAACATTTTTAAAAATATAAGGACCAAAATAGAATAAGCTTCAAAGTTAGGATCAAAATAGGATCAAACATATAAATATATATACTTTTATTCAAATTTCCGGTTAATCTTCTGTAAATCTTTAGTAATTTTCATCATGTCAATGCCATCAACTCTTCATTGCCGTAATGAATGTCATAACTCATTTTAATTGAATATGGTAAAATAATTTAATCTCAATTAAAATGAGTTATGACATTCATGACGGTAATTAACCATCCATCACTATTGATCTAGGATTTGAAACCCCCACCCAATTTTAAAGCTATATTATATAATAACAAACTACTAATCTAGTATGACTCAAAATTATTTGTCGCTTTTTGTGAATTTACTAGCTTTTGAAGATGTAGTGTGAAAGTCTCTTGAATCTTCTTTGCCTTGCTTCTTGTAATTGTTACTCTGGGTATATGCAATGATCCAATGGTTGAATTCACATCATGAAGGAAGAATTTATAATATTTGGGTTGGAGTTCTTTTTGTTATTCTTGAAATTCGTCAGTTGATATATCTTTGCATCCCAACATTATTTTAATGTTGAATTATGTATTTTCTTCTTGATCTATTTACGGTTTTTCGGTTTACAAGTGTTGGGATTGGTGTCCTAAATCTCTATTATATTCTTGTAGTTTGTAAACATTATATAAATAAATTGTTATTAATAAAATAATATTATTTTATGAGCATACACGAAATCTAATAAACTAAGATCCTAGGTTATTTTATGTAATTTAAACAAGTATTCAGAGACACACAGATGGATCTTGTTTAAATAATAACCTACAAGGTCTGTAGTAGATGGATAAGGCTGGATATACCTTATCCTAGTGGCATTATGGATACGGCCCGTTTTTGTAGATGTTATAAGTGTTGTAAAGTACTACAAATGATCTGATCTTGATCATTCATGTGGAGACATGTGAGGGAGATATCCTATACAAAGAGTTTGTATAAGACCGAACCATGAAATAGTTAGTCTCATTATATAACACCATTAATAATAGATACTTACATTTCACCAGTATGATCATAGGTGACATGACCTAAATCCTGAGTGAGTTGTGAACTCTTGCTCATTAAGGCAGTCTTTGATTTGTAGGGTGAGAGTGGCCAGATTGTCAACTCAATATGCCTACCATTTTGGGGATTCGTCTGATTGGGAAGCTGGGAATACAATTACACAAGACGGAATTCACTCCTTCCCTAATGTCGGGGTAAGTAGATAAATTACTCCCTTAAGGGCTGATTTTGGGGCTTGAACAATGTGGTCACACCCTCTCTTGGACCAAGAAAGACTTGGTCATAGTTGCATTATGACTTATTATTCATTAGAGAAATCAATGGTACTTAAGGAGTTAGATGTAACTACAGGGACAAAACGGTAATTTTGGCCCAACTGTACTTACGAGCAATTTGTGAAGGGTCATCGCGCTGTTAACTAGTTATATCCAATAGAAACAGAAATATATCTGCAGAGAGTGTGTCGGTCTTTAGTGGAATGACTGACAGTTAATGGATGTTGGGTAATTTAATTAAAGAGTTTAATTAATTATCCAAGTACCATTGGAACTTCAATCTACATATCCATAAGATCCTCTCCGTAGCTCAATAAGAATTAAATTGAGAATTGATTTTGGATTAATTTGAATTGTTCAAATTAATTGAGAGAATTAATTATATATGATATAATTAGTATAATGTTGAAGGAAATCAAACCAAAGGATTTTCATGAGTAGCGGCAGTGGATCATTCCAAATTCCATTTAGATTGAACACAAACAATTACAGTCTAAAACGAAAACTAACAGGTCATGCATATACAAAAATTACAACATGCTATAAGAGAATCAAGGGATAGAGTATGCATACCTTTGAAGAACCATTCTTCAAGAATCCCTCGAATAGTCTCCTATGCGTCCAACAACAGCACATGAACATAGCAAATAGATTGCGACCAACAGCACGAACACAACGATCATCCGGATGCTCCTTAAACCCAATCGAGTCCAACTCGATTCATGAACTGAGTAAAGACACTACCACAAGTGTTACCTTGGTATTCTCGGCGTGAGAATCCAGGAGTTGTGGGCTCTGTATGATATTGACTTGAGGAAGACTGAAGGTATACGATCAAATAAGTGGAAGATGAAACACTGTTTATCGCATAGACAATGTACTCGATCGTTTAGTAAACTGAAGCCTATCACATAGACTTTACTAGTCGATCGTGTAGCAACGATCAGCTGAATGACTATCGTATAGTCAACTCTACACGATCGTTTAGTCTCTGTTAATGTTATCGCTTAGTAAAACTCTTTTACTTGATAGCTTTTTCCGTGAGTAATTTCTGAATAGAACAACTGCCTAAATTAAGAAAACAATTTTCCTTTTATCTCATGGTTACCATAAAATTTCTAATAACCTCACACTCAATCGGTTATTAGAGAAAAAGAATTAATTATCATATAATGAATATATTATAAATAAATATGATAACCAACTTATCATATTATATTTATAACCTATAATTTTAATATTTCATCTCATGAAACATAAACCATAGTTCTTTTTTTATTTTATGGTACTTGATGTAAATCATATTTACATTAATTCCTCCAAATAATGTATCTCATACATCACACCAATTATATCACATATAATTAAATTTTCTCTCGTTAATTTGAACACTTCAAACTAACCCCAAAATCTAATTCTTAACTTGAACCTATTGAGCTACCAAGGGGACATTATGGACCTGTAGCTTGAAGCTCCAACGGTACATGAATAAATGACTAAACTCTTTAGTCACGAGATCCACCATCTGTTAACTGTCGGGCACTCCACTAAAGATTGACTGCTGCACTCTTCTCACTATATATATATATTTCTGTGTCCATATTAACCAATCAATAGTGCGACAACTCTTCACAAATCGCTCGTAAGTACATGTGGACCAATTTACCCTTTTTTCCCTGTAGTTACATCTAACTCCTTAAGTATCACTCTGATTTCCCTAATGAACAATAAGTCATAGTCCTACTATGATTGAGTTCTCTCTTCCAAGGAGAGGGTGTGACCACTATGTTCAAGACCCGGAATTAGCCCTTAAGGGAGCAAATTATCTATTTACCCCTACTTCGGGGAAGGAGTCAATTCCGTCTTGTGTAATTGAGTTTCCAGCTCCCCAATCAGACAAATCCTAAAAAAGGTAGGCTTGTTGAGTTGGCAATTTGGCCACTCTCACCCATACTAATCAAAGGACCGCCCTCATAGGCAGGAGTTCCCAAAACACTCAAGATTAAGGTCATGTCACCTATGGTCGTTTTAGTGAAATGTAAGTCTCAATTATCAACGATGTTATATAAAGAGACTAATCATCTCGTGGTCTGGTCTTATACAAACTCTTTGTATAGGACACCCCCGCTCGCATGTCTCCACATGAATGGTCAAGATCAGACCATCTGTAGTAGTTCACAACACTTGTAAACCTCTACAAAGCGGGTCGTATTCGTAGTGTCACCAAGATAAGATATCTCTCCTTAATCCGTATACTACAGACCTTTTAGGTTATTACTTAAGACATGATCCACTTGTATATCTCATATACATACTTAAGTTAACATACAATAACCACAGATATTTGTTTATTGGATATGAGTAAATGCAAATAAAATAACTCTTATTTTATTAATAACAATGTGTACAAAACTGTTTACAAACTATGAGATTTCGGGAGAATTAGGACACCAATCCCAACAAATGTATTAGATACATTATAATATAAATTATTTTGAGAGGAATTTGAATATGATTCAAATACTAATTATATATATGAGGTTCATCTAATTAAATTTAATTTAAATATGATTTGTGTTAAATACCACAAATAGTTGAGATGAATTAAATATTTGAATATGATCCGAATATTAATTATATGGATGAGATTTATATAATTAAATTTTAATATAAATGTGATTTATATTAAATGTCATGCATAGTTGAGAGAAAAATAAAACTATAGGTTATATTGTATTTGATACAATATAAAATTATAGGTTATGTGTTATTGTATTTGATATAACATATATTATATATACAATAAGCTAGTTGTTATATATATTAATTTTAATTAAATTAAATTATATTTATTTTTAATTTAATTAAAGGGAGGGAGTTACAACCCCTCCCCTAATTTCTCTAAACAAGTCGTGCAAAAGTGGGATGGTTTTTTTTTTTTGAACGATTGATTGTGATCATTTTCCCCGGTCTCTCTATAGGTTAGAGAAGAGTTCTCTTTGAGAAAAGTTTTTTTTTTTTTCCTCTCTCTCATCCTCTCCTCTCCGTCTTCCAAGAATTCGAGCAAAGCCCACAACTCTTGCTTGAATTCATAATCTCAAGAGAATACAGAGGATTATCATGTGGTGGTGCCCAATTGGATTTTCAAATTGGAGACCAAAAAGTTCGTCATCCATATCAAAAGACCACAGAGAAGGGGCTTCAAGGGTAAGTGTTCTTCTCCCCTAATTCCTATGTAAAAACATGTTGTAAATTTTTGTTTATCAATGCATAATGTTTGTTTGATTCTATAATTTTATCAATTATATGAAACTAAAAATGGGAACGATCCCCACTTCCACTGTGAAACATTCGATGGTTTCCCTTCAACAAATTCCTTTGATTTCTTTATACTTCCATTCTCGTTAATCAATATAAATTATTCAGTGATATTTTCATCGTCTTCATACCCCTCTCTAATATGCTTTTTTTTTTTTAAAAAAAAAAAAAATATTACTTTCTTTTATTCTATTATGAGCTAATTCCTCCCTTGGGATTCAAATGCGTAATTACTCCGTAGAGAAAAATAAGCTTTTCATGCACAAAAAGTGCATGTGTTACTTTTATTGAATTTACTTCCGTTATCAGTTTAAATTGACCATCTAAATTAACATACAAAATTTGAGTTTAATACTGAAAGAGGTAAGCAAAATTTAGTTTTAATAAAAACAATATAAGAAAATAGCATAGATATAAACCTTTGTTTTTTACCCTAGACATAGGGTGAAACATTTAGAATCTTGGATGGTGTTTTATTCACCTAATTTCTCATTATTCATAGATATATAGGTTTAATGGTTTAGACTTTAAAAGATATTTCATCGAAGGTCTAATAGTTGTTTAACCCGGTTCACCATGTTTAAGTCTAGTCAAAGTTGTAAATGCGTGAAAGCAACATTTTTCAATCGAAAGCGTATGCATATTTGAGTCTCTCTTTTATCACTAGCATTTTAATATGTTTTCACAACAACCACTACTCTTAATTATTTTGTCTGTTACACTACAATTGTATTGTCGAAGAAAGTTTTGTTCACAATACAAATTTGTTTTAACCATTCCCTTGGTTTTAATATACGGAGTATCTCTTATATTATTTGTTGACAGTGTGTGCTTGTACTAAAGACTAAATACCATTTATTTTTTCTATAACATTAGGTTACATTTTGGTTACGCTCATCACTCAC
Source organism: Benincasa hispida (assembly GCF_027475165.1). Lineage (NCBI taxonomy): Eukaryota > Viridiplantae > Streptophyta > Magnoliopsida > Cucurbitales > Cucurbitaceae > Benincasa > Benincasa hispida. Next base: position 97,286,838 of record NC_143486.1, read on the forward strand.
TTATTGTAAAAAAGAAAAAAAAAATACAGAAAAATAATAGCTACCAATCAAAGTAAAGCATGAACTACAATGACAATCACAAATTCAAATGGATAAGATACTATTACCATATTAAAGTCTCCTCGCAATTATGAACTTAAAGAAAACTTATAATACCATTTTATTCTGGCAAAAATTTGTTCCATTAATGTTTGCACTTTTAATAAATCTTAAATTAATTTCTACTTGGTTTCTTGTGATTCTTTTTTCAAATATTTTTTACGATTTCTTAGTCTTTCCAATATAAATCTTAAAAACATATTCATATAATGTATATTTTTGGCATGAAACCCATTTTTATTAATTAACTAATTTTGGGAAAAAATAAATTCGTAAATTCGAAGGACTAAATTCAAGAGTTATTAAAAGTATAGCGTCTAAAATTAGATGATTCCAAGAGTATAAGAGACCATAAGGGAAAATTGTTAGAAATAACCTATTTAAGTTTCCGCATTACAAAAGTAGCACTCTTTTTTAAAGTCATTAGAATAGTTTTTCGATTCATCTCGCCTGAGATTGGCCACCGAGTTTTAGTTAAAAAAAAATAATTTTTTCTAACTTATCGATTGTTTTGGGTCTTCTATTACACCGAGATTTGCTAGTTTTACAAATGTTATGTAATCCTTCCTAATCTTTTCAAGATTAAAAAATCACACTACTAAATATTACCCAAATTGGAGAATTTTATAAAGATAATTGGTAAATTATTTAGATAATCAGTAAATCAATTTAGAAATTCGTGTAATTATGTAGATTTTGATGTTAATCTCGGGCATACACTGAGATTCTATATATTTGGACTTTCTTGTTGAAACCCGAGCATAATTAGCACTAAAATTCGATATATTTGATCTTTTTCAAACTTTAAAAATGACAATACAATCACCTTGAATCGATTTGAAAAATCTATTTTGATAATTGGAAGAACCATTAGGAATTTTGGACATTCATATAATTGTGAAAACATAAATTATGCTAAAGATTTGAAAAATTATGTAATAATTTGATATAATATTTAGTAAAGATAATTGAATTTGGAGAAAATTTGAAAAGATATAAGATTTGGTTTAAAATTTAGGAATATTACTTACAAAATTAGCAAATATCGGTATCTATTCTAGCGAGATGTACCAACAAAATCCCAAAACAATCGATAAAGTAGAAAAAATTATTATCATTTAACTAAATCTCGACAGTTGATCTCGGATGAGATGAATCGAGAAAAAAATATTATATCGAGTTTTAAAAAGATTGCTAGTTTTATAATATGAAAACTTAAAAAAGATTATTTATGACAATTTTATGAGAATAAAGCATAAGCCTAAAAAACATAATTTAACCAAAAGTGCAAAATGATGGGCCTCCAATTCCGTTACCGGTGATATAGAAACCCGACCCGCTATACTTCGAAAAAAGAGCGGGAAATTGGCGCTTTTTTTTTTCCTCTTAACCGGAAAAATGGAAATTTCAACAAAAACGAAAATTCATTCAAAATCAAAAAAATTGAATAACCATTTTTGGTTCTTCCCCGCCGGATTCATTCTCCAATCTCCCCATTTCAAAATTTTACCCAAAAAATTTCCACTTTTTTTCAGTTCGCGGGAACTCTGAATTCGAAAACCCTAACCCAAATTCTTACTAAAATGAGATTCGTCCCCAAATTTCCAACCCCATTCATTCACCTTCTTCTTCCTTGTTCGATTGTCGAAACCCCAACTCGAAGTTGCAGAGCAAAATGGATTCCCTCCATGGCTTACCTCCTCTCAAAAGGCTCAGAATCCTTCAAAAACAGGAAGAAAATCGGCAAAACGAGGATCAATCGCTTGATTCTTGTTCCCTCCCAGCGAAGAAGCGAAAGGAGTCTCGTGATTCTTCATTACTACTCATCCCTGAGGCTTCTCCTTACTGCTTGCCCACCAAGAAACGAGTGTGGGCTCTTCACCCTGATTTTCCCCCCGAGTCATTGGATCTCAATGTTGAATACAAGCCTTCTTTGGAGGAAGAATCGATATCGAAAACAGAACTAGAGATAGAGAAAAAGGAGAAGGAAGAGGATAAGGAAAGGGAGGTTTCTGATGTTGAAATGGAGATTCAAGCGACTGAAACAATCCAAGATGAAGAGGAAGATGATGGGATTCTCTGTGCGATTTGTCAAAGCACGGATGGGGATCCTTCAGATCCAATTGTGTTCTGCGATGGATGTGATTTGATGGTACACGCTTCATGTTATGGTAATCCTCTTGTGAAGAATGTACCAGAAGGAGATTGGTTCTGTATCCAATGCTTAGCTTCTTCGTCTTCCAAAACAGAGAAGAAGGTTTCAGAAACTCCATTTTCATGCTGTCTCTGTCCTCTGAAAGGAGGGGCTATGAAGCCGACGAACGATGGTCGATGGGCTCATATTGTTTGTGGGCTCTATGTTCCTGAGGTGTTCTTTGAGGACCCAGATGGGAGAGAAAGGATTGATTGCTCGAAGATTTTGAAGAGGAGATGGAATTCCAAATGTTATATCTGCAAAACTTCTAGAGGTTGTGCTATTGACTGCTCAGAGCCTAAATGCAGTTTGGCTTTTCATGTTACTTGTGGGTTGAAGGAGGATCTTTGTATTGAATATCAAGAAGGAAGAAGATCTGGTGCTATTGTAGCTGGGTTCTGCAGAAACCATACAGACTTGTGGAAGAAGGTAAATTCATGTTCTTTATCATTTGAGCTTAATATGTTCTGTTAATTAGTAGTGCTGCTGCACAGGAAAAACAACTTTGGTTTGACTAGAAGAAACTTGTCTATGTCTAAGGAGTTTCTATCAACTTTCTAACATAGTCTGTAGTCATTTGTCTATCTTTATTGCATTTAATAGCAACGTGAATTCGCATCAACAAATAGAAACAAGCTCTTAATAATCGTTGGGTAGGTAAATTAAGAAGCATAAACACTTTAGTTTGACTAGTGTTTTTTAGTTTGACACATGCTGGACACTTGGACACTTCTACACTTGTTATATACATATCAAGCGCAACAATTCTATTAGACATGCATACAACAGTTGTTGAGTAGACTAAAAATGTATATATATGACATTGATAATAACTTTTGAGTGTGAAATATGTCAAACTGAGTTTTTTTGTTTTAATTTTTTTTCTTTAAAGTTTATAAATACATTGACCCATTCACTTTTAATTTTCTTTTGGTATAATAATGATATAAATATTTTAAAATGTATATTTTAATACATTTATCTTTATTGTGTTGTGTCTTAGATTTTTAAAATATGGTGTATTGTCATGTTCGTGTCGTGTCGTATCCATGTCTTGTAGTTATATTTGTGTTTCTTAGTAGGTTTGGCTTGGCTAGGGTTCTTAGAATGACTCTTCTTCCATAGGCCATAACATAGGAGATTAGGAGTTGTGTTTGAAATTTTGTTAAGAAAAGTACTTGTCTATGTCACAGGAGTTCTTATAGACTTTTTAATGTGAGCTGTACGGCTTTACCTGCTTTGGTTGCATTTAATATTTAAATGAATGCTGCAAATATCTTTTGACTTCCTAAAATCACTCACACCAAGAAGTCAAATGGAGCTTTGACTAATTGATGTACAAGTATTGTTTTATAAGGGAAAACAAACTCGGATTTTTTTCTTTTTGAAACTTTTTACCTGTATTATCTTTGGAGGAGAAGATGATGAAAATATTTGACACATATGAAAATTTTGGTCATTAACTCATTGTAATTTGGTTTAAGGATTTGAATGGTGTTTACCTCTTGTGCTTGCAGCAACAACTAACAGGGAAATTCAAGATTGTGGCTAGAGATGAAGGTAAGTTGTAGTTGCTGCACATAGCTGCTGAGAAATCAGCAAATCAGCTTGCTCTAAATTTAGGATTCAATGTTTAGATAATTATTTCAGTTAATGTTTTCTGTCTGTGTAATTTTGTTGTTAGAAGTAATAAACTAGTATTGTAATTCCTTTTATCATAGAATCCCTATCAGGAGTTGTTGAATAGTTGGGTCAAATCAATATGATTGTTGTAGAATGTGGATGGCTTCACTTTGATATTGAGTAAATGAGTTGAAGTACATTTTCTTTAAATTAGTGTAAGTTCTATATGTCAAAGGTTACAACTTACCAGGGCTCCTAAAGATTAATGGGGTTATATTCCATAGTTGCAACTTCAAGTTTCATAATTTAATTTGTTAAGGTATTGTACAATGGTTCTATGTTTGAATTTGGTTAAATTGCAAATTTGGTATTTATAATTTCAACTTTGAAGAAAGTTAAAATTTAGTATTTATGGTTTAATAAAACTAGAAATATTTATGATAATTTTATCAAATCATAGTGATTATATATAAGGTTTTATTAAACTATAGAGACAATGTATGAGGTTTTATCAAATCATAGAGAATAAAATCTAACTTTTAAAATTATAAGATTAAATTTTATCTTTCTCCAAATTATAGGGATAAAATTGTAATTTAACCTTTGAATTTTTTACCCATATTGTTGAATTAAAAAAGGTTGATTAGTTTTAATTTCTCAATTTAGATTTGGATTTTAAAACCAACTAGTCATTTATAAGACTTGTATGCAGCTAAAGAAAATTTAAATAATATAATATTTTGGTTAAAATACCATGTCTACTTTGTACTCTCATCAAACATTTAAATTTATTTCTTATACTTTCTGTAAATTTAGAATTAGTCCTTATTATTTTATTTTAGTACAATATGAATAAGGGATTTGAAACATAGACTTCTTGATCACTAACATTTCTATGCCAAATTGATTAGACTTGTTTTGGTTCTTATTAATTTGAAATTAATTCTTATTTAATTTTGAAAATAATAATAATAATAATAAATATAATAATAATATTCATTTAAAAAAGGCATAATTTATGGAGATTAATTGTTCTTAGAAAAATAAATCTTAAACTAAAACTGATTTTAATATTTATTAAAAGTATAATAATTAAAATTAGATATGTGAAGGTATAAAAACTAAAATAGAATAAGTATCCAACTATATTTTAATCCAACATTTATAGATGGTATTTTTTAAAACTTATTTATTTATGTAATTTTGTAGCACATGTGATGTGAGTGGGTAGGTTTGGTGAGTGAAGATAATCTTCTTTTTCTATCTTTTTTTCTTAAAAGAATTAGGTTTTTGAAAGTGATTTTGAGAATAATCTTGAAAATGAAACAAGGAACATTGGGTTGCAGCCATTGTTTAAGGGTGACCAGAGGCTGAGTTGGTTATTATATCAAGAGGGTGTTTGATAAATGGGTGTGAGTTATTGAGTTGGGTAGATATTTATTACCCATGTTTGTTAAGTTCATAAAAAAAAATTTATAGGTTCCTTTTTACCCATTCAAAACTCTCTTTTTTTATCCCTCAAAACTAGGACCTTTTAATTATATTAGAGAAATATTAGACATTTTATATTAAAGAAATATTGTTGTTTTGCTAGAAGTTGAATGTTGAGGATTCGATTAATGTAGAGGTCGAACGTCGAGAACTCAATAAACAAAAAAAAACTTGGAAACAATATGTATATCAGAGTTGTCAAAGGTTGAAGTTTCGACATATATAACTTGACAAACAAAGAAAAACTTAGAAACAATATATATAAAGGGTTGTCGAAGGTTGAAGTTTCGATATAAATAAGTCGAAACTTCAACCCTCGACAAGTGAAATCTCGCTAATTTTGTGATGAGGATCTCGCTCTAGAGGTAAATCTCGCAAATTTTGTGATGAGGATCTCACTATAGAGGTAAATCTCGCTAATTTTGTGATGAGGATCTCGCTCTAGAGGTAAATCTCGCTAATTTTGTTATGAGGATCTCGCTCTAGAAGAAAATCTCGCTAGAAATGTGGGTTGAATCTCACTAATTTTGTGATGAGGATCTCGCTCTAGAAGTAAATCTGGCTAGAAATGTGGGTTGAATCTCGCTAATTTTGTGATGAGGATCTCGCTCTAGAAGGAAATCTCGCTAGAAATGTGGGCTGAATCTTGCTAATTTTGTGATGAGGATCTCGCTCTAGAAGAAAATCTCGCTAGAAATGAGGGTCTCGCTCATGAAGATCCTCATGAGTGAGATCCTCATTGTTTTTTTTATTTTTTTTATGGAAATATATTATTTTTATTTACTCGACTTTACTATTTGTAATTACTACTTTACTACCAACGTGGCTACTACCAACGTGGCTGCTACTTACTTTCAACTAACATTCAAATTAATTTCACTCTTTAATTAATGAGATTAAATTAATTTCACTCTTTAATAAATACACCCAACTCTCTCCAACAATCACTTCTTTCTTCGATGCACCCAACTCTCCCCAACAACCACTTCTTTCTTCTTTCTCCCCCTTCTATTTATAGATGACTTCCCACTCATACGTTTTATATTTCCACTGTCTTTCTCCACTATATTTCTACTGTCTTTTTCCACATTTTATATCTCCACTGTCTTTTTCCACGTTTTATATCTCCACTGTCTTTCTCCACTAAAAAAGGCATGCTTTTGTTGGTCACTCTTTGTTGGTTACTCCTTAGTTCAATATATTTTATTTTATTTTATTTCTAATCTAACTATCATTATTTTGTGTTTCTTGTAAGGTCCAAACTAATTGCACAAATCATTCCTAATTAGTTTGAGGAGGTTTGTTATTTTGAGATTCAGAGTATCTCTTTTTTTTTAGGATTCATTTTTTTTTTTTTTTATGGAAATATGTTATTTGTTAATTGTTGGTCACATTTTTTTTTTGAATACTAGTTCACAAATTTTTTTATTAATGGTTGGCGACATTATATTTTTTAATCTGAACTTCTCAAATTTTTGATGAATTATGGGTGAAATAGTACTCTTATGTAACTTTTTTTTATCTAATAATACGTTCATTTCAATTCTTTTTTTTTTTTTTTTAGCTTCAATAAGAACATATTCTATACATTTTGGTGTGTTATTATCAAGCTAGTTTCAGGATTAATTTTAGTATGTCTTACTATCGTTTCACAATCAAAATTGATTTTTTTTTAAAAATTATGTAATTGTAATGAAACGATGGTATTAATATTATAACCAACGTTTAATTTTTGAAAAATATAGTTTTTAATCGGTGACATAAGAAATAAAAAAAATATTGCACACCAATATTCATACAATCGGTTCACCAAGTTTTGAAAGTATGGAAAAATGCATTTTTTTTTTTTATATACATCGTTTTAACACATCTTTCGGTGAAAATTTGTTGTCCTAGGAACTAGGAGTATGATCAGTTTTTAGAAGCTGATACAAATTGTTCATAAACCAATCTAGGGAAAAAAATAAGAAGAATAAGAAAGAGAGGAAAAAAAAAAACCCACTAGGCCCTTAAAAAGACTTAACTAAAATACCCTCAACCCTATCCTTAAAAAAAAAACCCACCAAACCCTTGAAAACATGTATTTTTAGATTATTATAGATACATTGGGAAATATGACATCGTTTGCTATTCTTTCTTAATCATGAAACATAATCCGCCAAATACCTTACTCTTTCAGGAACAACTTGTGTATCCTTTTCCTTATAAAGATGGATACTGTTGAAGACCTCTTTTCGATCATGAGAATTATTTCGCACTCTCAAATACAGTTGTTCATAACACTAACCACGTTATTGAACAACTATCGAAGGATAGAGAGACAACCGACATATGCTAGACACTGCATAGGCAGTTGACCTTCTTTCGCCTAATTTACGAGAGTGACTTGGCATGTCGTGAAAGCACCCGAATAGATAGACGTATCTTTACGATTCTATGTAATATACTACGGTCGACTGGTTGTTTGGAACCAACAAGATGTATGGACGTTAAAGAGATGGTTGTGATATTCCTACACATTCTTGCACACGATGTCAAGAATCGAGTGGTACGCAGAAAATTTTCGAGGTCTGGTGAGAGTTTCGAGATATTTCAACGCAGTTCTTAGGGCAGTCTTACAACTTCACACTGTTTTGTTAAGAAAACCAGAATCGATCAAAAATACATGTACTGATGGAAGATGGAAGTGGTTTCGGGTACAAAAAGTACTCAGTTTTTTATATGAATACGTCATAAATATGCATGCAACGATAGATTTTTTTTTTTTCTTTTAAATTCATTCTGATCACTTGAGAGAAACAGAATTGTCTAGGTGTGCTAGACGGCACATACATTAAAGTGAATGTTAGTGTCATCGATCGACCTCGATATAGGACGAGAAAAGGAGAGATTGCCACAAACGTTCTTGTGGTGTGTGATCAAAATGGGGAGTTCATCTTCGTTTTGCCAGGGTGGGAAGGGTTTGCAGCCGATTCAAGGGTTCTTAGGGATGCGGTTTCGCGAGCGTACTGATTGAGGGTTCCAAAGAGTATTATAATAACCGTATATGTTATTTAAACATGCGTACATGCCACAACACATGTGCATGAAATTTCGAAATGTGTATAGGATACTATTACCTATGTGATGTTGGATACCCCAACACTGAAGGATTCTTGGTGCCATATAGAGGGGAACGATACCATCTCTCCAATTGGCATGGAGCAGGAAACGCACCGACAACTGCAAGAGAATTTTTCAACATGAAACATTCTTCAGCAAGGAACGTTATTGAGCGAGCGTTTGGGTTGCTAAAGGGGTGGTGGGCTATTCTTAGGGGAAAATCATTCTACCCAATATAAGTTCAATGTTGAATAATAACTGCATGTTGCCTTATTCACAACTTGATCACAAGGGAGATGGGAATCAGTGCAATGCTTGACGTGCCCGATGAGGAGAATTTTGCATCAGTTGGTCTTGATGGGGATCATATTGAATTTGTTGAATCATCGGAGAAATGGACCAAGTTCAGGGATGACTTAGCGGTTGAAATGTTTACTCAATGGCAAAGAGCTTGATTATTCAATGTTCATTGCTTACTTTTCTTTTACTACTGAATGGAATTTAATTATGGAACATTCCAAGTATGCCGTAAAAATGTTTTGTGCCAAGACTCTGTGTGAACAAGTTAAATTGGAATATATAATTTCAGCAGTTTATCCTTTGTTTGTGCACGTGTTTAATTTATAGCATCTTTTCATTCAAGAAACGTATGCATGCAGCATAATGGCAGGTAATGGTAAGAGGTCTAAACACGTATGGTCGAAGGTGGAGGACGCTAAGTTAGTGGAAGCTCTATTGTATTTGGTGGAGACCGGTTGGAGGTCCGACAATGGGACGTTTCGACCAGGATACCTACAACACTTTGAGCAAATTCTGCATGAGAAAGTGCTCGGTTGCGCACTGAATCAAAACACCATTGAGTGCAAGGTGAGGAGTCTGAAGAAACAATACAACGCAGTATCAGAGATGTTAAGTCAATTGAGGTTCGTTAACGAGGAGTTTAAATGTGTCCAGGTCGAGAGGGAGATTTTCAATCTTTGGGTTCGGGTAAGATTCTAGAAAAAAAAAATGTACGGGTATGTGTTATAATATAAATACTAATAATGTATATATGTATCAATGCAGAGTCATCCCAATGCAAAGGGAATATGGAACAAACTATTCCCATATTACGATGACCTTTTCACCGTATTTGGGAAAGACAGGGCAGTGGGGCAATCAAGTGAGGACCCATACATGATGGCGACGAATGCATTCAGAGAGTTTGAAGATGAGATTCGACTTGGATCACAAGACTGTCACACCCCTGAGGTTTGCCAGACAGAATCACCATAAATCAAGATGAAATAGATGAAGAGCCAGCAGAGCAATCTACAGGTAGAGCGAGTATACCTACCGAGTCATCTTGAGACAGTAAGAGGAAGAGGCCATCATTCCAAGCTGAAATGATCGACATCATGAGATCGACTATTGAAATGCAGAGCACACACATGGGTAGACTTGCATCGTGGCAAAAGGAGAAGTATGAGCTGGAGTTCGGGCGTCGGAAGGAAGTAGTAAATACCATATACAGCATTGATGGCCTGGATGAGGATGATCAGGTCACCCTTATTGACCTCATTGTCACAGACATTCAGAAGGCAGATTACTTCCTTGCAGTACCAGAACACGCATGGAAGCGGTACTGCCTTCGTCTACTAGGAAGAAACATGTAGATTGACCACACCCCTATATTTTGTTTATAGTTCTTTTGGATAACAGCAAATGGACAATGGACTGTCATGTCGATAAGAATGATAACTTTTGCATACTTGAAAACATGTAATTTTTGTGTTTGTAAATATAACTAATATTATAAGTATCGAAAAGAACATATATTTTTTGAATTTTTTTGGATATATATACATACAAACATTCAATATGAAATATATATACCTTCAATATATATACAAACATTCAATATACAATATACCAATTAATTGAGCAGAAATATGAAATATATTTTGTTGGTATGTTTTACTGATTGAAGAGAATTATAATTATTACAGTTTTTGAAAAGAATATATGAAAAATAATCTATTATGTTCTACAAATTGAGAAAAAAATTGAGATTGTCCAGTTTATGTCATAAATGATTTAAGAAAATACGTGTATATTTGAAAATTAATCAACAATAGCAAAGCATAAAACTAAAAAATAAAAGAATGAAATAAAAAACAAACAGAAAAAAAATAGAACTAATATCATTAAAAAAAAATCCATCAGATCCTCAAACTCAACTCAACTCTGCACAATAAATACAGAAAATTTAACTCCCCAGATAATTTAACTCTCTAGATAATAATTACCAACTTAACTCAACTCAACTCTCTACTTTTATCACATACCAAACACACCCTAAGTGATTATTATAATTTGTGGGCTTTATAATAATTTGTTTATAATAGTCTTGTATTTGTGATGCATATTATTTTAGTTTGGATTATAACAGTCTATGATTATGGTGCATGCTATTTTAGTATGAATAGGAAATAGTAAACACAGTTAACAAAAGAGAACGCATAGGAAATAATAAATATCGTAGCAATTAGTAAATATGACAATAAAGAGAAATTTAAAATAATAATACTGTAGTTAATTCTAGATTATAATAATTGAAAACATCACTCAATGTAATAACTTACTCCATTATTTGAAGTTGGTGGCTCAAATGTCTCTTTAAAATTTATCATAAAGTACACATTATAGTAACCTGACGACAATGGCCAAATTGCTGATAATGTTATGTTAAAAAAATATTTATTTTAAAATAATAGTAATAATCAACAAATTAATTAAGACATATCAGCAAAAGAGAAAAAAAATGAAACTATATGCAGTAAATATATATTTATCATTAAATTAATGAAAGTTGAAAAAAAAGGAAAAGATACTTTCTTTTTCTTTCCTACTCTTTTGGTGAATTTTCAGTGACCATTAATTTGATCTCCAAACATTTCAAAATGTATAAAAGGATACACCTTACATTTTAGAAAATTATAAAACAATTAAAGTAAAATTTTATCATAACAACTAGTATATGATAGTGTGTTAAACTCTCATTTGTACTAAAAAAATTCTTAAATTCTACTATTTGTTTTTTAAATATCAATAAATTTTCAAAAATTGCAATATTACTTTTCAATTTTTATAAATGTTTCAAAACTAGCCTTGAAATTAAACTCTATTACAATTTCGAACATAAATCGAGACTTAGAATTATGTGACAATGTCCTAAGATGATATAGTGATTTAAATTGTCAATTTATGTCTCTCTGCTACACTATTTTATATCTCAATTTCCATTAAAGAATGAAACATTTATGAAAATCTATGGTAATATTGTAATTTTCACAAGTGTAAGGATACTTTTAAAAACAAATGTAACAAAAAAGTGGGAGTGATAGTCGATTTGATTTTGTTGATTTTGAGGTCAACAAAAAACCAAGTCAAACTATAGTTTTGCAAAAAGAGATCCAAACTAAATAAACAATAAAACCAATTGATTGTTTTTTTGTTTGATTCTTGATTCTTAGTATTTTATTTTTTTTTCATTTTTTTAATTCCCACGTTATTTTGAATGGGTTCTTTTTGCTAATTTTAAATTAAAATTGAGTTTTGTTATTATTTATATATATATTGAAATTTGATATTTTGGCTTTCTTTTTTCTTGGCACTTATTTAAATAAAAAGCATACAATTGCCATAATAGTTGGTCTTTTTTTTTTTTTTTTTTTTTTTCTAAATAATGATATATGTGCACTATAATTATTAAGGGTGTTCAAAAAACCCAATGACCCGAAAAAACTGATCAATCCAACCCAATCGGTACGGTTTGGATTGGGTTGGGTTCAAATAAATGAAATTTTTATGGGTTGGGTTGGTTCACGGGTTCACTTTTAATAACCCAAACCAAACCGAACCAACCCGAATTTATTATTAACTTTAAAATATATTTTTATTACTTATAACACAATTATTTATACATATATTGATTTTAATTTTATTTAATTTCAATATTTTTTGAATAATTTATTCTTCAACAACTCTTAAAATAGTTTCTTTGCACTTTAAAAAGAAAATATTGAGGTTTTTTTTTAAATATAAACAAATATTTAAAAAAGGTTTAGGGTTTAGGGTTTAGGGTTTTAGGGTTTAGGGTTTAGGGTTTAGGGTTTAGGGTCTAGGGTTTTAGGGTTTAGGGTTTAGGGTTTAGGGTTTTGGAACTTTTTGCTATAAGGTGTAAATATTTTTGGGATTTTTCTATTTATAAGAATTTTCCGAAAATTTTCACTATATAAAGTGAAATTGAGTTGTTAATCTTAATTCAATATATGAAAATAATTAAATTAGATTTTTACATATTCACTTTTTGCTTCTTTTTAGAATAAAATTTTAAATAAATGACTCAATTAACCCGAACCAACCCAATCTAACCCAAATATTTCATGAGTGGGTTGAGTTGGGTTATTTTTTAATAAAAGTTATTTGGGTTGAAAAAATTTACTCGAACAATTGAGTTTGATCTAAAAAGTCTTTCAACACAATCCTCAACCCAACCACCCATGAACACCCTTAATAATTATTAAGAGTGTGTTTGATGCGTGACAAAAGTAGAGAGTTGAATTGAGTTGAGTTGGTAATTATTATTTGGAGAGTTAAATTGTCTATGTTTGTTTGCAGAGTTAGTTGAGTTGATAATTATTGTCTGTGTTTGTTGTGCAGCGTTGAGTTGAGTTGAGTTGGGGATCTGATGCAGTTTTTTTGTAAATGAGATTAGTTCTATTTTTTGTTTGTTTGTTTTTTATCTCATTCTTTTATTTTTTAGTTTTATGCTTTGCTATTGTTGATTAATCTTCAAATATACACGTATTTTCTCAAATCATTTATGACATAAACTGGACAATTTCAATTTTTCTCAATTTGTAGAACATAATAGATTATTTTTCATATATTCTTTTCAAAAACTGTAATAATTCTAATTCTCTTCAATCGGTAAAACATATCAACAAAATATATTTCATATTGCTGCTCAATTAATTGATATATTGTATATTGTATGTATATATATTGAAGGAAATTATCCCAATTACTAATTGGTATATTATATGTATATATATTGAATCTTACGAACTTAACTTTATTATTTTACATATTGTACAGTTTATTTTTATATAATATGGATAGTATATTTGGAATTGAAATTGTACATAGGATAATTACCTTTCATTTGATTATGATGGTGAGAATGTGATGTAGTACAGTAACATTTTTTTATAAGATCACAAAAATAACACGAACCGACCGAACATGTGGCTATGTCCAAAAAAAATTCATAAAATATATGTTCTTTTCGATACTTATAATATTCGTGTCATAATACAAACACAAAAATTACATGTCATGACGTATGCAAAAGTTATCATTCTTTTCGACATGACAGTCCATTGTCCATTTGCTTTATCCAAAAGAATTATAAACAAAATACAAGGGTGCGGTCAGTCTACATGTTTCTTCCTAGTATACGAAGGCAGTACCTCTTTCGTGCGTGTTCTATTACTGCAAGGAAGCAAAGGTTTTAAAAAAATCAGATCGATCTAAATGGTAAACATGAGGGAAGAGAGAAAGAAATGAAAATAGAATCCAAATGTTTGACGATAAAAAAAAAAAAGAATCAGGATCCAAATGGCAAAGACGAGGGAAGAGAGAAAGAAATGAAAATAGAATCCAAAGCTTTGACGATAAAAAAAAAAATGACAAAATGGGGAATAGAAAAAAAATGAAAATATATTGATTTTTAGAGTTAGTTTTTAGGGGATAAAAAAGAAGAGTTTTGAGTGGGTAAAAAGTTTTAATAATCCATTGATTTTCTTTATGGGCTTAACAAACATAGGTAATAAATATCCATCCAACCCAATAACTCATATCCATTTATCAAACATCTCCTAAAATACTACGAGATGTCCCATGTTAGAATTCATTTTGAAGGGGATATACCTTCAGTTTTATTTTTTCCAAATACAAATCAAATCAAATCATTGGATCCATTGAATTGGTTTGATTTTTTGGTTTTTCCATGTTTCAAATTTTCGTTTCTTGTTGTACTCCTACCAAAAACTCCATAAATATACTCCAAATAAAAAAATCAAGATCAAAATCAGTTTGCTCATCAGTCATCACCTTCTTCACACAGAAATTCAGAAACCAATCCATCAGAAAACAAAAAAACACATGGCGGAGGAGAACAGCACAAACACATCAAGATACGGAAGTTCGATTCTGGTACCTAGCGTTCAAGAGTTAGCCAAACAGCCGATCACCGAAATTCCACCTCGATACATCCGCCCCGATCTCCTCCACCACGTCCCGATCGCCTCCGCCGCTTCCGAAATCCCCGTCATCGATATGTCGAACTTCCACTCCGATGCTACAATCGACTCCGAATTGGCTCGGCTTCATTCCGCCTGCAAAAACTGGGGATTCTTTCAGGTTATTGACGATCTCCTCTCTGTTTCTCTGTGTTTTATTAATCATACGAATCTGAAAATCGATCTGGATTGCTGAAATTTAGTTTGGCGGTGGTACAGTTGGTTAACCATGGGGTGAGCGATTCATTGATCGAGAAAATGAAAATCGAAACAAAGAAATTGTTCGATCTGCCGATTGAGGAGAAGAAAAAGCTATGGCAGAGAGAAGGAGATGTAGAAGGATTCGGACAAGCTTTTGTTGTAAGTGAAGAACAGAAACTGGATTGGTCTGACCTTTTCTTCATTGCTACATCGCCTTCACATCTCAGGAAACAGCGCTTATTTCAGAATCTCCCTCTCACTTTCCGGTTCTCTCTCTCTCCCTCCAAATTCTTTCCATTACAAACTTTAGTTCTTCGCTTTCTAAATTTTCAGTTGAGTTCCAATAAACTTTAAGCATCTAAAATTTTGTATTGATTTCTTCCCCTTAAATTAACATAATATAAAAGGATTTTTCAAAATGAAAAAATATATATATATTTTATGCTGTTACGTTATGTTTTTTTAGGTACAATAATGTTACGTTATTTTAATTTCATATTTTTATACCGGTGAAAATATGAGTAATATTTAGGTGCATTCTATGACATTAATCTTTATATATAAAAAGTAATTAAAATATCGAAATGAGTTTCACTTGAAACGACTTTCTTTCTTAGATATTAGAGGTTCAATTTCTCACTCTTGAAATTAGTGTACTAAAAAATAAAATATTTCAAAAAAGAAGTGAAAAAAATTTGTCACTTGATGATTGGACAATTTGATGAGATATCCAAAACATAGATGATGCACAAAATGCACTAAATATTTTAAAATATGTCACTATTTTTCCTTTTTAAAAAAATATTTAGGATGCACCTTAAAATTTTTCTTTAAAATATATGCCACTTTTTTTAATGAAAAAGAAAATTTTGATTTCTTAAAACTTACCTTGTATTAAGTGTTACTAAGAAGACATTTTAACTTTTGACATGGTATGAATTTAAATTTTGAACTAATAATTGTATCGATTTAAATTCTGAACTTTTATAATTGTATCAATTTACACTCCTTCATTATCTTCCGTTTAGAAAAACTTTATCAAACTTACAATTGTATCAATTAAAATCATCAATGCATTTACTCAAATCATCTATTTTGTAAAAGCGATATTTGAAAAAGCATATACATGTTTGAGATTTAATGCATGAATGGTCTTAAAAGATAATCATAATAAATGGTCTTAAAAGATAATCGTAATGAATGGTCTAAATTGATTGATTTACGAAAATTTATGATTTTAAGTAACTCAAATTATAAGTTTTTACATAAAAATGGTCAAACGAAATTTTAAAGAGAGTGTAAATCTGATACACTTATAAAAATTCATGGTTTAAATTTATATAATCATAAAAAAAAAAGGGTAAATCGATATTGATGACTAATTAGGGTGTTGTAATTTAACCAAATTTTTTGAAATAAAGAATAATATTGTAATTTAAGCATTTCAACTCAATTATAAAAATTCATGGTTTAAATTTATATAATCATATCGATATTAATGACTAATTAGGGTGTTGTAATTTAACCAAATTTTTTGAAACAAAGAATAATATTGTAATTTAAGCATTTCAAACTTAATTAGAAGCGAGAATCAAATAGAAGTTAACTAGGCTTGGTTGGTAATAAAACTGGATAACAAAATAACGAAATTTAAAGGTTGAAATAATATTTATTAAAGAAAAAACCAAATGATTATATTGCAGAAAGACATTGGAGGATTACTCGGCGGAGGTGAAGGATCTGGCGGCGGCGATTTTTGAGGGAGTCGAGAAAGTGTTGGGAATTAAAAAGGGAGAGTTGAAGGAAATGTTCAAGGACGGTAATCAATCGATGAGGATGAACTACTACCCACGGTGCCCGGAGCCGGAGAAGGCGATCGGACTGACGCCTCATTCCGACGCGGTGGGGCTCACGATTCTGCTGCAAATCAACGAAGTGGAAGGTCTGAAGATCAAGAAGGACGGGAATTGGATTCCCGTTATGCCCCTCCCAAATGCGTTCGTCGTCAACGTCGGTGACATCATGGAGGTAATTTCACACTCATCATTTTAATTTCCAAAACTATAATATTGAAAAAGATTTTCCATCTAAGTTCTCTATTTTGGTCTGAAGTTTGTTTTCTTGTAATTTCAATAAATCTTAAATTTAGTCTTCAATGCTAGTTAAATGGTTGTAACTTTCTTTAATTTTTTTTTGTTTAAATACTACTTTGGTCCCTGTATTTTTAGTTTTGGTTCATTTTGGTCCTATATTTAACGTTCATTTTAATCTTTATACATTTAACCTTGGTTTATTTTGGTCTCAATACTTTCAAAATATATTTTGGTCCTTATACTTTCAACTTTGATTCATTTTGATTCTTAAACTTTTAAAAATTTATTTTGATTCCCTAAAAATGAAAGGACCAAAGTGGTCACTGTTTGAAAGTACAAAGATCAAATTGAACATTTTGAAAGTATATAGACCAAAATGAACAAAAGTTGAAAGTATAAGAACTAAAATAAACATTTTAAAAATATAAGAATCAAAATGAACTAAAACAAAAAAAAAAAATATAGGAATCAAAATAGTATATAGACTTTTTTTTTTTTTAACAAATTACGAAAATTAGACAATTAAAAATATAAAGATTAAAATTGATCCAATCTCGAAAGTGTGGAGCTAAAATGGCGTTTTAACATTTTTTTTTAATATGACATGTTTTAAAACAAAAATCTCTCTTGGCTAGACAAACAAAGGCCTCTTCTTCAAAAAAGGAAAAATAAATAAATTGATAAACAAAGACAAAATCGTGTTTTTAAACATTTAATGGATGTTGATGTCTTGGTGTAGTGAAAAGGAGGCTGTCGTTGGTTGTTGGGTACGATTTCCACCCAATTAAATATAATAGTACGTTTTAGAGTGGTTTTAAATTTATTAAAATTATATTTGTCATGAAATATATTTTTAATCATTTAAAATTAATTGTTGATAATATAAAAAATATATTTAAAAATATAAAATTAGATATTAAATTAATTTTGATTGATTATAAAACTTGTTTCAAAATAATCTTAAATATAACAAAAGTGATCTTAACAATTTCAAAATTACTTCAAAATAGGGGCCTTTTTAAATATAAAAAATATTTAAAAATATTTAAATTTTATAACAAAAAGTTTTCATAGTATAAAATGTAAATATTTTTTTTGGATGTTTCTATTTATAAAAATTTTCCTTCAAATATGCACATAGCCTCTTGCTTTGAAAATTGGATTTCTTTAAAATTACGATATATTTTTAATATATTTTGAAAATTTTATATTAATAATAAGTTTTAAAACTTGAAATATTAAAAAAAATCCTTTAGCTATGGTTTAAATCACACATAATCAAGTGTTAAAATGTTGTCATTTTAGTACTTTTTGTTACTTTTAAATGTTGAAATTTAGTCAATTTGTTTTCAATAGTTCTTAAAAATAGTTCAGGCTATTAGTTCGTTTTTTTAAAAAAGAAATTAGTCGCTATTAGCATTATAATGTATTTTATTGTATAAATATTAACTTTCAAAGACTAAATTTAAGATTTATTGAGATTACGAAGACTAAATTTAAGATTAATTGAAAATATATTGACTAAAATTGAATAATTAAAAATGCATAAACTAAAATATAATGGAATCTAAAGTACGAAGACCAAATTGACATTTTAACCAAGTTAAAATTTTATTTTAAGTAAATTTCAAGATCAATTAGTATTTTGTTTTTTTCTTTTAAGTTCGATATACCTTACCATTTTGAGTATAATAGATTTAAAATTTAAAAAAGTGTCCAATATATTTGAGATTAATTAGATATAAATATGAAAATTAAAAATTTTATTAGCAAATAATTGCTAATTGAATGACTTATTAGATATCATATTGTAAACATAATATTAGATACTTTTTAAAAGTTGAAGAGTCTATATTGGATTTAATGTTAAACTTGTAAGATAACATGTATTTTATGTCATGTTTTAAACCTCCAAAATGTTTATTTTGCTTTATTTTTTAAAAATAAGTATTTTAATCTTTGACTTAATGCTACAATTAATTATACTTTTAATGTAATTTTATCAACATGACTAGAACTCATCTAGCATGAATTTATTCGCTTGACTTGGGAGATTCATATCCTCATATCCCACATTTGTCATATTAAAAAAAAAAAAAAGAAAAAAAATATTTTTTATTCCTAAATTTTGAGTTTTCAATATACTCAATTTATGTTAATTACTAACAGAAAGTTGACGTGACCTTATTTATTTATTTATTTTAGTTTCCCCTCACTTCCAACTTTCTCCTTCTCCGTCCATGGCTGCCACCTCACCACTATTTTTTCTCCCTTCTTTTGTTTTCTTTCCCCTTCCCCTTTTTTATTATAATTAAGGGGAGGGGTTGATGTTTCCAGTTTGGCAAATTTTGTATACTAGTTTTCAATCTTGTTTGATCTCATATTTGTAAATACGGCAGATGGTAACAAATGGGGAATACAAAAGCATAGAGCATTGCGCAACGGTGAACTCAAAGAGTGAAAGGTTATCCATAGCAACCTTCAACAATCCAAGTATGGAGAAAGAAATAAGGCCAATACCATCCCTCATCACACCTCATTCCCCTCCTTTGTTTAAAACTTTGACATATCAAGAGTTTGTGAAGGGCCTTTTCACTCAAAAATTAGACGGAAAATCTTACCTTGACGCTATGCGAATTCACTATCTTCCTACCTAAAGTCGTTTTTCGAATGGGAGTTGTATAAGATTGAATAAGAGGGCCTTCACTCAAAAATTAGACGGGAAATCTTACCTTGACGCTATGCGAATTCACTATCTTCCTACCTAAAGTCGTTTTTCGAATGGGAGTTGTATAAGATTGAATAAGATATATTTGCTTGTTTCGATCTTAAGTTCCTAAAGTCTCGATTGAATGTAAATTGTCCTAGATGGAAAATTTTACCTCAATGTTCTATGAACTCGTTATCTTTTCTACCTAATCATCCGAATCTAAAATCGAATAATATATTTAAAGTTGAGTGTTTGGACTTTGAAGTACAATCCACACTGGATTACATGTTTTTTTGTTTACTTCGAGTATTAGATCTATAAACTAATATTATACAAATAAATAAGTAAAATAGGTCATATTTTGATTTCTAAACTTTCAACTGATACAACGTACTCACTCTTCTCTTTATTGAAGCTCCTTTAAATAATCATTTAATTTCTTTTAAATTTCATTTTAAAAATTAATTATATAAACACAACTTCCACCTATATCCCTTGTTCTATTATACATTTTTAGAACCATCAAAACAAAAAAATAGTTCGTAATTTTTTTTTTTTGAAATATGGCATTTACAGATAAAATTATTTGTAAAAAATTATTAAAAATGAGCACAATATAATCAAAATGGACAGGTGGATTAGATCCAGTTTATAGATATAATTGAAACCTACCATTCGTGTATTTTTTATAATTTAATCAAATGAAGGTCGTACATTCAATATGGATATGGAACCATCATGATCATGCAACTTCAAGGAAATAAACATTGTAAAAGAAAAAAAAAAAAAACCCTCCAAGGAAATAAACGTGGCCAACACAAAACCACTTCAGCTAAGGCAGGGCAAATTCTCATCCACCCACTCAAATACTCCCCAACTCTCAACACCCAATTAATCCTTTCCAATCCAACCATCCAGATTCCATCAATCAGCTTTGACACTCCATCATGCGGCTGAGATTGCAGAATCTTCATTTCTCTATCTGTCTTGTTCAGTACAGTAGCTTACCCTCCCCCCACGGGCCTCCGCTGCTGAGTACTTGTACTGGAATGGAAAGCAAAAGCCCAAGTTCATTTTAATGTCAGCAATGGCTGCCAGAAGTTTGAATTCATCGATTCTTCCAACTGGGTTTATAAGTTCTTCAAAAACCCAACAAAATTTCAAGTTTCTTTCTTTATCTTCTCCTCCAAGTTTCGGTTCACCCAAAAACAAAAAGCTTTCATCATCTTCTGTCCGTGTAATGGGCTCTTCCTCCTCTTCCCAGAGACCAGATGGCATCCAAGGTTTTTCCTTTCCTTTCTACTTATGATTTACCTAATCTTACTCAATGAAAATGAATTAATGTTGGAATCGAACTATATATGATAAAATGAATTCAAGTAAGGATTATCAATGGCATAGCACAAGAAAATTTACACCGAGTGAGAGAATTTCTCTTACCAATTTGATGCTGTGAATGTCTTGATATTGAACATTGAAGAAGCTCAGTTGCCTGTTGGTGCAGAGGCTGGCACCGTGGATTACAAATCTCTAAGCGATGATGAATGGAAGAAGCGGCTCACAGGCGAGCAGTTCTATATTACTCGTCAGAAGGGAACTGAGAGAGCTTTTACCGGGTATACTTCAACAAATATCTTCAACATAAGACGCCAGAGAAACATTATGATCTATAATTTGATCACAATTCTGTTTCTTTGTTAACTTTTCACTTCAATTTCAGTGAGTATTGGAACACCAAAACGCCAGGGATATACCACTGTATATGTTGCAACACACCTCTTTTTGAGTAAATATTTTGGCTCTTTTAGTAACTTCTGTCTGCTGCTGGTTTTTCATAGAACTTCCAATAATATGTAATGTTCTCTCTTTCAGATCATCAACTAAATTCGACAGTGGAACTGGTTGGCCATCATATTACCAGCCCGTTGGTGATAATGTCAAATCCAAGCTAGACCTGTCCATCATTTTCATGCCTCGGGAGGAAGTTCTTTGTGCTGTTTGTGATGCTCATCTGGGCCATGTATTTGATGATGGACCACCGCCAACTGGGAAACGTTATTGCATCAATAGGTACGTTGATGTTCCTGGCTCATTATGCTTGCGTGTTTAACTGCTACTGATTGTCAGAACTGACTTGTGTATGAAACTTTCTGCAGTGCTGCGTTGAAATTGAAACCAAAGTGATGGTGAAGATGTTACCATGCCTGCCTGCAAATTCTGTAACTGAAACCCATACTCATTACATGTTTGTGCTCATAAATTGAGGATTATTGCGAGATGTGTACATGGTTATTGTGCTGAATGAAAATAATTGTACCTCCCGTATATTTGTTCGACATGCTTGATCCCATCTTGAGTAATTGTTCCAGATATACTGCAACTTGGCAGGACACGAGCTGAAGCAAGTATCTGGACAAATTGGGTGTGAGCCCTGATAGAATAGGATCCTTCATAGCTACTTCTTTTATACTTATATTCTTAGGGATGTTTAGTCTGCCAACTTCATAAGTTGGTGTTAAATAACTCAAGTTCAATAGTAAACACTATTAAAAATTGCATATTTATTGAGGAATTTCATCCCAAATATAAACTTCCTAATTCCATCATATTAACTCCAGACTTCATAACTCAATTAAGTGACCCAAATACTCCCTTAACAAATACAGCCATCGCAGATACTTTTGACTATTGTCGATTAGATCGAAGAGTTCCTGATAACAAAAAATAGATGTCTTTTTAAGGGATAAAGCTCTCTCATTTACTAACTAGAAAGATCTGCTCAGAGCATGGTGCTATAGTCGGTCAAATATAGCATGGAGAGAGAACTAGGATCCTTAGGGGTCATCACTCTCTATCTCCTAGTTCATACAAAACATGGATAGTAAGTTTGTTCTGGCTCATTGAAAATCAATTTCATGGAAGTGTTGTAAATCTACGACATCTCGTCTTTGAGATGCCCAGACTAAGGAGAAGGAGATGAAAGTTGAGTTTCAAGGACAAGAAGTCCATACTGGTAGATAGGATAGGACAAACAAGAATTTAAACATGGATATCATAAGATTATCCCCTGATAACGCTGTGAAATTGTTAACTAATCAATGAGTCAATTAAGTTGGAGGATTCTGATAGCTTCTCCTTGCAAACAAAAGCAACAATTCTAGCCCATGTATCCACATTCATGCGATTTCCTCTTCCAAGACTGTTTATAACCATCCACAACAGCTCCATATTGCATTCCTGGCACAATCTGTCGACGAGTTTGTTTATGCTTTCAGAATGAGGGACATAACCCTTGAAGATCATCTCATCCAGTATGGAAGTTGCTTCCTTTAACTGCATCATTTCACACAGTCCATCAAAAAGTGTCCTGTATGATACCACATCTGGAGGGCAACCTCGTCTTGGCATATCTTCAAGCAAGTCCATTGCTTTATCCCATTTCCCCTCCTTGCATAACCCTCCAATGATTATATTGAAACTGATCACATCTGGCTTACACCCTTTGTCGATCATCTCATCCAAAATTCTTTGTGCAGATTCGAGATCATTATCTTTACAATGCCCATTGATCATGGCATTGTAGGTAACGGTATCGGGTTTGCACCTGTTCTCTCCCATTTCTCCTAAAATGTCAGAAGCTTCTTCTTTCCTACCATGTTTGAAGAGCGCACTGATCAATGTAGAATAAATTGCCGAGTCCAATTTTACCTTGTTTGTCACCATCTCCTCCTTTAGCTTGAAAGCCAAATTCAATTCTCCAACCCCACATAATCCTTTGATCAAAGTAGCATATATTGACGCATTAGGTTTAATCATGTACACCCTCACCATATCCTCTTTCAATCTCAATGCTTCTTTCAACTTAGAATTCAGAGAAAGCCCATAAATCATCGTCCCAAAAGTAACCACATTCGGTTTTACGCCTCTCTTTTGCATTTCATCGAACACATACCATACAGCATCCAAATCCCCCCATAAACAAGCAGCATTAATCAAAATATTAAAAGTACAAGCATCAGGGGAGCCATAGTTAACAATGCCCACAAAAACTTCCGCCATTTTCTCAAACTCCCGGCACTTCAACAATGCATCCAACAAAGAATTTGCAGATTTCACCGTCCGCTTGCAACGGAATGATGGAATTTTATCGAACACTTGGAAGGCACGGTCAGGGAGGCGGGCTCGGCCATAGAACGAAATGACATTACAGAAAATAACCTCGTGAGGAGCAAAACGAGTCTCTTGCTTGAGCTGGTTGAGGATTTCTTCCATTTCATCGAACATTTTGGCACGTCCGAGCTTGGAGATGATGAGATCGTAGGAAAGTAAAGAGTAACGGAAGGGTTTTGGGGGTTTTGGAGAGCTGGGATTAGGGTTTAAGAAGAGTTGAAAAGCAAGTTTTGGGTCCTTTTGGAGACGGAGAAGTGAAGACAATCGAAAGGGAGAAATTGGTTTGTGGGTCTTCATGTGGATGCAGTTGGTTTTTGTTGGCCAGTACAGTGCCTTGATTTATCATTCATCGACTGAGAACAAAGAGAATTTGGGTAAAAATGGCGGAAAGGGATTGTGAATGGTTGAGACCGCGAGAAAGGCACAGAGCCGCCATTGCTGTATCCAAACGAAATGATCAAAGGAAGCTCGAAGCTTAGTTTCTTCCTTCCGATGGTTTTTAGCGGTTTTCTTTCAAATCCAGTTCGCAATATTTTGACGGCACGTATTTGTGCATCCCAATCAAATTCTAACCCATGGTAAATAATCTTTTAAAAAAATATTTTTTTTTGTGTGTAAGAAAAGATGATATATATATATATATAATTAAGTGTAGTATAGGTTGTACCTAATTACATGTTATCTTATTTTTATTTTTTTAATACAACAACAATTTTTGAATAAAACAAATCTTATTTCGAGTGAAGAAAGTCATACCAATCATCTAAACTCACTTTGATACACATTATTTTTCTTTTATCTTTCAAGAGTGACAATCTTGAATTGGCAAAACTAGCATAATTTGATTGACTTCGAAATTTGTGCTTCGAATCATATCCTTAGTTGCACTAAAAATAATCTTAATTTAAAAAAAAAAAAAAAAAAATCAATTTTTAGCATATTTTTGACATGTCTATATTTATGTTAATATTTTCACGTCCATGAATCAATATAAACAAAAACATTTTAGTTTGTTTGTTGATTTAAATATATAATTTTTTTATTATTATTATTTTCTACCTTGGGATGTTGTTTTTTGTTTTTTTAACTTCAATATTTTCAAAGTTGTAATATTATTATTGAACTTTCGTAACCGTTTCAAATTACTAAATGAATAGTGTTGAATGAGAAATTTTGGACCAATCACAAGTCACCATGTCATTTGCTAAATTAACGACGAATTTCTAAATCATTGACTTTGGGTCCAATTAGAAATTGACACATGTCCCGAATTGAATTGAAGATAAGTTTCGATGACTTCACGCGGATGAATCAGATGGGATTAAATTGGTCCAATTTGATATTACTATTTGGGCTTAAAATCCAAACGATAAAAAAAAAAAAAAAAAAAGTTGAATTGGACCAAAATTCCAAATCAAGCCCAAAATCAACTAATTGGGTCCAAGGGTCAGGCCCATGGATCAACCAACCCCACGAAGCCTATCTGAAAACTCTATAAATAGAGAAGTTCTCTTCATTTGTAAGGGCAACATTTTCTACACTCAGAAACCCAGAGAGAACTCACTAACAAGCAGAGGACTCCCAAGACTCTTGCAGAAGACCTTCGAAGACACAAATACTCTTCCAAGACTTCTACTTTAAGCTTCCAAGACTCCTGAAGCTGCACTCCTATAAGGCAGAAGACCTTTGAAGACACAAATACTCTTCTAAGACTTCTACTTCAAGCTTCCAATACTCCTGAAGCTGCACTCCTATAAGGCAGAAAACCTTTGAAGACACAAATACTCTTCCAAGACTTCTACTTCAAGCTTCCAAGACTTTTGAAGCTGCACTTCTATAAGGCAGAAGACCTAGATTTCTACTCCAAGCTTCCAAGACTTCTACTTCAAGAACGTTCGGTGCTTTCCTTCTCCAAGTCAAGCATATTCACCCAACTGAGAGAGAATCAGAGAATCAAATATTAGAGATCGAACCACATCACATCAAATCAACTCCAACATCAACACCAGCTCAAGTTCAACTCCACGACACACGTTCTCCGAAAACCTCGTGCAAACAAATGGAAATCCTTGGAGCATGGGGTTTGGATTTGGTCTAGAATGTAAATTTGGATCAACACACTCTTTGAAGTCACTGCTACATTGTTTCAAGTTGTGGTTTATGTTCGAAACTTTAAAAAGATTTATCTTCCAAACAGTTTTGTAACATTTATGTAAGGAAGTAATATTGTAACTTTTTATAGTATATGGGTATTTTTGTAACGAAGGGCAAATTTCAATGTTTTTTTCTTAAAAAATAATTCAACCTGAAAGTTTTGTGTTTATTCTTTCACAATTAATATAGTCACGTTTTTCCTACTAAGTAAACATTTGAATTCTTGGACAAATATCAAAAACAAAAATAAGTTAAAAAAGGGCATTAGTATGAACTAATACAGTTTATTTATATAAACTATATTTAAACATTATAAAAGGATATAGAGACTATAGAATAAATTTGAAATCGTAATGGCTTAAAATGATATTTTTAACCATAAAATTAACGTTAAACCTATCTATTCCCTAAAATTTAAAATCAAATAGTAAAGAAGAGACTACTTAAGGAATTACTATCAAAGTTTAAAATATAGATGCCAACATTTTACGAAAATATTGATAAATTTTCGATTGTGATGGATTTTTTTTAAAAATGTAAATGAATAAATATATATCTAATACTTCTTAAACAAGTTAAAAAGTTTATTATTGATACTATATTCATATAAGCAATATTTGGGTTTTTTTTCTTAAATATTTCATAAGTTTTCTTATAGTACAATAGAAACGACGATTTATTATTTGTGCGAACGTCGAAATCATATACAAATTTTGATGAATATGTAGGCACATCGATGAAAATTAAGTACTATGTATATAAAGATTAATACTTTTTAAAAAATAATAAGATTTCATTCAACCTTAAAGCCTCAACATAATTTTTCTCTCCATGTTTTAAGTGATTTTTTAAACAAATAAATAAAAAGTAAGGGCACTCTCCAAAATACTAGCAGTACCATTATATACAAACCCCAGTCTATTCCTTCTTCCAATCATCTTCTTCCACACCACAAGATCAAAGCTCAATCACGAACTTCAAATCACAACCGGTCATTCGAATTGCGTACCGTACAGATCGAACCACCAGATGAAAACCCATTCCTAGCGCCATCGGAACATTGCACCAACCGTTAACAGCCGTCAGAAGGAAGCTGCGTTTCCCTTTATCGAACAACCTGAGAGAGAAGGAGAGACCATTCTCTGTGAGAGTAAAATATTTGGTTCGAGAGACGAAAAGGGTCGAAGAGTGGGAATGGAGTTTCGTCCTTGATGGGTTGTTTTTGGTAAAATAAAGGAACCCTTTTGAGTTTGTGGGTTCAAAGAGTGAGAATCATGGGTAGCGAAGTGAATGAAAGCGAGGAATACTCGCTGCTCAAGAATCTGAGGCTGGAAATTGATGTAGATGATGGCTGTTTTACTGTTTGCTTTTGGGTTTATCTCATGAATTCTACCACATTCCCTATTTCAATCCTTCAGCAGGTTTAACTTTGCTCATCTTCTACTTTTGGTTTTGTTTCATTTTTTCCCTTTAATGTCTTTCCCCCCTTGATCTCGTATTCGTTATCATATGTTGTTCTTTGTCTAAGATTTTGTGGGTGTTTTGAAGCACCCCTTGTTGGTAGATTGGCTGCTCTGTGCTTGTAGTACATCTGATCAAATTTTTCATACCCTTATGTAATGACCATTCTGAACATCAAGATCGTATTTTTCAGGCATCTTATAGTATGTGTACGCTGAGTTTTCTTCCAGGTGTTTCTAATGGTCTTTTTTTTTTTTTTTGGAATTTTTGGGATTCTTTACTCTGATCATGTAAATCCTAAGGGAGCCACATACTTTGCTGCTTTTAAGTGTCGAGTGCTTCTATAAAGTTGAAGACCATTATTCGAACATTGGAAATTCTGCAAAACCATTATAAAGGAATCTGTATGGATATTGAACTCTTCTCCTAACTCAAATGCAGTGATCACTATTGTTTATGCTCCATTTGATAACCATTTAGTTTATGAAAATTGTGATTCTTTTCACACAATTTTTCATAATGGTTTTCATCTCCCTTAAAGAAACACGTGAATTCTTAGCCAAATTCCAAAAGAAGAAAAAGCTATTTTTTAAGTTTCAAAACTTGGTTTGGCTTTTTAAAAACACTTACAGAAAGTAGATTACTGAAACTCATTAGTAGTAGTTATAAGCTTAATTTCAAAAACCAAAAACAAAAACCAGATGGTATCTAACGGAGCCTTAGTGATTTCATGGTAAAATCCGGTTATTTCACTATAGGAAACAATATATTCAATGTAGGATGTTCATTAAGCATATTTCCACATAAGCTTAAACTGAAGCTTATTCAAATGAAATCGTTCCTTCGTACTTGGTTTTCGTATGTCAATAGTTTGAATTTCTAGCTTGTTATCTGATTAAAAGGATGTTATAAACAATCTAAAGATCTTTCGATTAATTACCATTTTAATTTTCATACTTTTTTTTGGATGAGTTCTTTCAGGAGCAATTAGATTCCTCAGGCATGACTCCTTTTCTCATTTTAAGTGAAAGGAATAGACTGAAGATTATGCCTTTGAACACCTTACACAAAGCTGATGAAGATTCCAGCCCTGGTAGTTCTTCTTCCGGGGATGTAGTTCCACATGAATATCTAGACATCGATTTTCCCATGGAAAAATGGGTTCACATTGGATGTGAGGTATATTGCAGTATTATTGGCTCAATGACTTGCCCAGTTTTGCAGCTTAATATATTTTTTTTCCCACACTGTGTTGTTTGATTAAATTGGTCTTTACTTTTGCTATATTCTCATATTTCCAGTTTGAAATATGTTACAAATTGTTTTAGGGAAAGCAATTTATTATAAAGAACTTGCGGTCAATGAAATTGCAAATTGGTGACAATTGCTGTAGTTATTTTACAGTTGAATGTAGTGCCAAATATGTTGTGCCATTATCTAGGAAATGAAGAATTGAAACTCAATAAACATTGAGGAATCGCAATTCTAAACTTAACAAAGAACATAGATTATGAAATATTATCAAACATTTGTCTAAAAGTAAAATTAAAGATCGGGACAAAGAAGTGATTGAATGCTGAAGATATGTAACCAATTGTACTCCATTATGTGAATGCTAGATGGTGGATGTGGTGGGGAGAAAGAAACAAGAATTAGTATCCAAGACTGTTTGTGCATTTCTTTTCAGCTTGTGCCGTTGCATGTATAAATCAGGGAAGAACTATGTAAAGATAGTTTTTACCAGAAGAGGTTTATCAATTGGATGGTGTTATCTCAAGAGATGATGATTCCTTGAAATGGTGGAACTTGTGGTTCGACGTTAATTTGACATTAGCTATGCGAATACTTAACCACACTGCACATGTTTATGGTTGGTTGCTTTTCTCCCCATTAGCAAATGTGCTGGCAATGTTAGAGGAGCTTTTTTTCTTACTTTTCATTTTCAGGTATCCACCGATTTTGTCAGGCTGCATATTGATGGGAAAATGGTTGGAGAAAAGGCTATATCGTCTTCACTCAGTGAAGACACCCTTCCAAGGGGTTTGCGGAGGATTATTTTAGGCAATAATGGTGAAGACAACAGCATGCAGGGCTATGTTCATAATGCAAAAATCTTGCCTTCAGTTTCGTCGATCAGGGATCATTATGCTGAGGTGCAGAAGATTGTCTTTTCTAATGTCAATTTTAAGATGAACTAACCAAATTTCTTGGCAAAACCAAGAATTTTTCCCCTTAATTATATATGATGCTATTATGCCAGGACCTACCTGTTAAATTATTTATCGACAACTCTTCCACCATGGAGATTGAAGAGGGCAGTGATGGCATCTGGAATATAGTTGGTGGCAAGGTTAGGGAGCTTTCTGTTAACTTGTTGCTGGCCGCCATATTGTTATTTTTGGATCACTTTTCATTTTGTTTCTTCATTGTGAACCACAGCCATCTTGTCGTAGAAATTTTTCATTGGATGTCATGCTGTTAGATTCCTCTGGCCATCCTGTTCTGAAGGAACTCGAGGTTTGTGCCAATGATATTAATTTGACCTGTGTAGTGGTAAATTAGGTTTGGTTAACATCTTCACACTCAGTTTGGAAGTGTTACTCATTATGTGATAGGTTGTTGCCTCCCTCATCTATGCTGAAAGTGGGGAAGCTGTGGAGAAGTCGTGTGATGAAGAAGCTCCCCTTTTGGCAAGCTATGATGGTGTTGAATTTGCTTCTAGTGATAGACCAAGCAAACTGTTGCACGGGCGTGCCTCCTTTAAGTTAAAAATATCTCAGGTAGGGACGCAGGATAAATCTGAAGATATTTATCTGTAGGACTTCAAAATTCTTGAACTAATTTCCATACAGCAAAACTATTTAATAATTATGAGATTTTTTCTTGAGTTCTTCAAGAGAACATGAAGATAATGGTTCCCAGTACATGGTTATTCTATCATTTGTCTTGGAAATGTTTGAAAGTTTTGCTAATTAGGAATCATGTACATCATAATTTCCTTGACTGGGAACTCTTCTACCCCCACAAGCGCAGTTACTGTTGTTATGAATTTATTTATGCACTTTCCCTCTTGTTTCCATGAGGAATCATCTCTTTTTAAAAAGTAAATTAATGTTATACAATTGGAAGCATCGAGGAACAGAAAATTCCTCATGTCTAAACTAGATTTCCTCTGCCTTATTCTTTTCAGCCTCTGTTATAGCTGCTCCATGACTTTCTTTTTTACAATTTCAGCTATCTTCTAAATGTGATAACAAGCTCTTCCGCATCAGATTTTGTATACCTAGAGTTGAGGGGTATCCCTTCTTCGAGGCTCTCTCTTCTCCAATTCGGTGTATCTCAAGGAGTCGAAATACTCGTATGTCAACTTTGATGTTGAAAAGATCTACCTTCCATCCACTCGATGGATCTAGGTCATCTGGTTTGGACAATGGAACCTCAGAACATGAGTATGTTTCAGTAGATGAAGAAAAACCAAGTCCACTATTGAAGAGGATTAAGTTGGGACAAGATAAACCAACCCCTAATGATGATCCTTCATCAGGGCAAGCAGATGAGGAATGCAATTCTCATTCTTTTACTGCTAATGGGGTATTTGCCATTTACTTCTTCGCTTTGTACTAAACTAACATGCACTCTAATAATGGATAATTGATCATTAAAAGCAGACTTTGTGAAGGCAAAGTTGGTTAGGTTGCATTGTGAATGAAATTGTTATGTTTTTGATAGTCTATTACTCCTGTTAGTCATATTGTCAACAAGTGATGTTTGCTCTAGGCTGAAAATGGATTTGGCACAAGTTTAACTGGAAGACCAAAAAATAATGGATCAACAGGAGCCTCCCCATCAGACTCCGGGAGCACTGAAGCCAGGCATTCAGCTCTAAATAGAACTACAACCAATGAAAATCCAATATCAGATGTGAACATTTTCAAATATTGCCTAGCAGGTTTATCTGAGAGGTCACTTCTGCTCAAGGAGATTGCAACCTCTGTGTCACAGGAAGAAATTTTGGAATTTGCCGAGCATGTTTCCCTATATTCTGGATGCGTGCACCACAGGTAACCTTCAACATCAATGCCTGGTAATTGTACTTCATTTGGGATTTCTGTGACATATACCTGAAAAGTTTGTCAAAATATTTTCAGTCTGAGAGAACTATATGTTTCCTTATATTTGAAATTTTATGCATTGCGTCAATACAATTTCGTCGTGGGTTCTAAACTGCCATAGAATCTTTTGCTAGCTTGGATATCCCTAGACTATTTTGCCATGCCGTACCTTTCTTGGATGTAACTTTTAGTTTGTAATACACCATTCTAATTCTCTTCCAGTAAAGAATCTTTTACATTTTTTTCCCTTTCAGGCATCAAATATTAATGTCGAAAAAATTAATAGAGGAGGGAACACAAGCTTGGAGCTCAATCTCACAAAACAAGCATCATGTTCATTGGGAGAATGTTGGTTTTGAAATTGAAGAGCAATTCATGAGAATTGCTGGCTGCAGCTCTAGATCTCTCACTCAGCAGGTATTCTTCTTTTCTCTAGGAAACATTTACTCTTTGTGATTATTTCAACTTCGAAATGATTTATTTTGTTTTTGGAATTCTTGTCCAAATTTTGCTTTCGGAGTTTGTCTCTTATTGCACTTAATTCGTACAGGACTTTGAATGAACTTCCAACAAACTCTAAAATTAGACGTATTTCCCTTGGAATCACCTCTGAATGGAAGAGCTTTATTATTATTATTATTATTATTATTTTTTAATATTGATAAATTTCAGGATTTTGAGTTGCTGAGAAGAATTTCTGGTTGTCAAGAGTATCTGGCCCAAGAGAACTTCGAAAGAATGTGGTGTTGGTTATATCCTGTAGCTTTTACTCTATCCAGACAGTGGATAAATGCAATGTGGAGTTCTTTATCACCTAAGTGGATTGAAGGATTCATTACCAAAGAAGAAGCTGAATTATCACTTCAAAGTCCGACAGGTCTTCAAGATCCTGGGACGTTTATTCTTCGATTTCCCACCTCAAGAAGCTGGCCTCATCCTGATGCTGGTAGCTTGGTAGTTACCTATGTCGGCAATGATTATGCTCTTCATCACAGACTTCTTACCCTTGATCGCATTTTCAG
Organism: Benincasa hispida; assembly: GCF_027475165.1. Lineage (NCBI taxonomy): Eukaryota > Viridiplantae > Streptophyta > Magnoliopsida > Cucurbitales > Cucurbitaceae > Benincasa > Benincasa hispida. The sequence continues at coordinate 97,319,617 of NC_143486.1, forward strand.
GTAATAAGGTCATTTTGTTTATCCCTGTAGATTACGTTGCAACTTGTATCATGCCATATTTGCTGGATAATCTCCCTTAATTAATTTCTTTCCAAGGCTAAATTTAAAGTGAAGTTTAGAAGAACCATAAGGGAGCCTGGTGGTAAAGTACTAAAGTTCAAGTTTTCGAGTTGAAAACTTAATAACTAAAATCTTTTGTAAGAAGTAGGACCTCCGAACTCTTGTTAACTTATGGAACGATAAGTTAAGTTTAGGAAAAACATAAATGTCCTTATATATGTATGATATTGATAGAAACTAAAACAAAACCAAACTATTATTTCAAGATGTAGAACTACCAGATAAATGAAATGTTTTAAGGTACTTGGATCCTCCACTCTCAAGATCTCTCTCATACTCTAAATCACTCACCAAAATTAATGCTTCACTTCCTCCTCCACTCCTTTTTATAACCAAATAGCATGACAACTTTGCTAACCAATTATTAATATATCCCTTATAGCATTCCGATCAATGTACTAGGGGAGGAAACAATGAGTTGGCCAAATTAGAAATAACCTGTTAATCATTGATGGCATTGATGCTCTCTGATATATACTGAAAGGGAATGAGGAAATATGAACATGGTTCTCTGGAGTATGTCAAGTGAAAAAGGATTAATGAAAAACAAACTAAAGGAAGATATATATCACATGAATGTAATGGATTTCCATTAAAATATAAAAGGTGCCTCGTCGAAACGTCTTGTCGACTATTCTCAGCAAGTTATCGATGAGGCCTATATGCCGTTGCAAATTTAGTGATAATATACCCTAATTAGAAGCAGAATTGGCCTCCTACATGTCTAAACCAAAAGGTCTTTTCTTCATAGTTCTGCTGAAGGGGAGAAGAGTATGAGAAGTCTTCAGGACATGCTTCTAGCAGAACCCGAGCTATCTCGTTTGGGAAGGTACAATCCAAAACCTTTATGAATTCTTTTCCTCTGTTCATTCAATCTCGTTTCATCCATTTTGTTCCCGTGTTTGTGGGAAGGGGACTGACCGCTTTGCTAATGTTTATAAATCGGAAACATGCAGGACAATTCGAAGTCACTGAATCATTAGAAAATTGCAGTATCCATCCATATCATTTCTTTAGTTTGCTTAAGTTACAGAACTTTCTCACCGGTTGTACATATTGTGATTGCGAATACAGGAGTTGTTTGGGAAAGAATATTTATAGGCATGTTGGAGCCATTCCAGAACCAAGATTTGAAAGGTGAACCATTCAGTCATCATCTTCATATACTCTTCCTCTCTTCAGAACATTACTCACAAAAAACTACAAGTTGTAGATGAAACTTCGTCTCAGTTGCACTTGTATGAGAACGTGCACGTCAGATACGATTATATCATATTACCATCTCCAGTCAGGATATCTCATCCGTCAGCAGTTTTAAAACCTTGAATTAGCAGGCAATCCTTGTGAGTTTTATTTTTCTCTTTTAGCCCCTAAATAGTATCTACTGTATAAGTTAAACTTGTTCTACCAAGAGTGATTCAAAATCTACCATTTTTTAGATGAAATCTCTTATCTTCTTCTGCCCTTGAAAATAACATTTAAAGTAGTATATATTGAGATCCCATTATTTCAGGTTACAGAAAGCCAAAACATGTGATGTGAATAAATATTGAAGTAGAGTCCAGAAAAGATGGGGTTTTCTCAGCTGTATTACTTCCTAATTTTTCCATTAATATGTTTGGTTTGTGAGTTTTTCAACTCCTTGAGGGAAAGACGAAAGGACAGATGGTACAGAATCCATGGATGACAGCACAACCTTTCACATGATGCTTGTTTTGACAATTCCTTTTTCATCCTTTTATTTTGAGTCTCCACTTTTTCTACCAACTCATCAATGGTTGGTTTCTCCAACTTTCCTGGATATATTTTAATTTATTCATCTCAATGATCTCTACTGTTTATGTCTTACTATTTTGTTATCATTTCAGGGTCATCACAATTTTTTAATACTTTAGCATTGACTATTAGTATTATTGAACTAGAAATGATTTAGTGGTTCAATTAGAGCCTTGAAAATAATAAATAAATAAAAATAGATTCCAAAGATGATTGTTAAGTGAAAATAATTGAGGTGCACATAAATTTGCATGGACATTCACGTGTATTAGAAAAAAGGACTACTAATGATAAAGATCTTTGGAACTAATTAATTAAATGTTTAATTTTTATTGTGGATCAATGAATTGTCATAATGTCCATTTTGGTCTTTCTCTTTTTTTTTCCCCCTAAGTAATCATTTTGGCCCTTTAAATCTTAAAAAAAAAAAAAACTCTATTTTAGTCCTCTTTAAAAAAATATCATCATTATTTTCTCACTTATTATCCGTTCACCTAATATTTCCTTTAGCCAACGTATAACTAACTTGTGGCAATATTACATGCTTGCATTAGCCACTGATACACAAGCTCAAAGCTATCATATCATTTTATCAACACCATGTCAATTGAGCTACGTATTGATTTATTGAAAGTAAAATAAAGAGAACAATGATTATTTGTTTAATTAAAAATGATGAGAAAATAGATATTTGAAGCTTCATGGATCGAGATGAAATGAAGCTAAAATTGATCCAAATCGAACTTTGATAAACCAATGGTCCATTTGAACTCTTCGTGATATGAATCAACAGGGCTTCCTTAAGCTTTCCTTTATACCGACAGAGACTGATAAGGTTTCCATTAAACTATTTTCAACTGAGAAAAGGTTTGACTTTTCCTAGAATAAATAAATAAATAAAATAGTTGCTCAAAGTCACAAGTCTGAACTGCAGCAAAATGAAAAGGAAATATGTTTAAAATGTTTGAAACCCAAAGATTCAAAATGGGAGGCTGTAAGTGTAAACAGTAGGATCCAACCACATGAAACTTGAAGTTTATGTGTTTTTCACCAATATCCTTCTCAATTTTGTGACACAAGATTTTATTTTGTAAAGAAATTTGATAATAAATGATTAACCAATAATGTTAATCAATATGTAAAGTTTAGATAATGAAATAGAATATTTTGAGTAGATACAAAAAGAGTGATGGGACAAACCAACTACTTTTACCTTATCTGTGTTATCGTGATAAGGGAAAGATCTTAGCAAATCAAAATTAAAAACAATTAATTTCAACTTGATTTGAGGAGTCTTTGCGTAAGTAAAATGACTAAGTTTAGTACTGTTTCTAAGCCCTTTTTCTAAACACGTGTTAGACTGTGATTGGTGGTGAGTCATTTTTCTTTTTAACAGAAATTGCATTGAAATTGGAGGCATGTCAACCAGAAAAGTACAGACAAAACACAAACCCACATGACCAAATAATAAAGCCTTCATTTTTGTCAAATAAGCCAATCATGATATGAAGAACCCTTCAATCTCTTCCTTTCCCATTTATTATAAGTCTCTCAAGGAAAGCTGTTATCTTCTTGCAAAGTTGCATCCTCTTTCTTATTTTTCTTCTGGTTTCCATTCCTGTTCATGTCACAGCTGATGAAGACCGGGTAAGTTTATTTGTACAGCACTTTTCTCTTTTTGGCTTTGGTTTTGTTATGTTTCTTTGTTGAAATCTTGCATCCTCTAGCTGGACAAAGTCTCTTTTGCTTCTTTGTTTTATGCTCCATTCTTGAAGAAATGTCTTGTTCTCTCGAAAAATGTCTAGCTGGACAAAGTTCATCTCTATATTGGTGTTATTGAGATTTTTCTGTATCTTATAGTCGTAGCAGAGAATAGCCTTCAGCTACTTCAGCTCACTGAAACTGAGAAACATGTTGAAAGAGAGTCAGTTTGCTACCTTCATGGAGAGTTGAATGGAGGAAATGTCATATGTTTGAGGCTGTCTTCCATGAAAACTGTTCTGATCATTTTCATGGTCTGCAGAATCAGATGGATAGAGGTCAGGCTATAGCATTCTATGTCACAATCAGTTGCATTGCTTTTGTCGTGTCAAAGATCTTCATAGCATTGCTTCTTTACAAGCGCTGGAAAAGAAGACACATGATTTATGAAGATGGGATATCAGGTATTATCATTTACAAACTTGAATAGCAGAAACTTTTTTTTCAAAGAATGTATAGAGTTAGTTAAGTTAAACACAATGCCGAGAGTAACGAGTTCAATGCGAATTTATATGCTTAGGTGGGAAGATGGTCATGTTCAAGTCTCCAGCAACAAAGTCCCTAAAATCAGATGCATTCCTGAAGAAAACACTAAAACTAAACAACAAGGACATCATTGGCTCTGGAGGCCATGGGATTGTTTACAAACTTGCACTAAGTGATTCCATGACATTTGCTGTGAAAAGACTGAACAGAGGAAGTGCAGAAAGAGATCAAGGATTTGAGAGAGAATTGGAAGCGATGGGAGATATAAAGCATCGGAATATCGTGATGCTTCACGGATACTACACTGCTCCTCACTATAATCTCCTTATATATGAGTTAATGCCTAATGGAAGTTTGTATGAATATCTACATGGTATGTATACATAAGCCCTCAGTTTTCCTAAAGCTTCTTAGTGATGACATAGCACATTATTCTGTCCTAACTTTGATGATACTGCAGGAAGATCAAATGAGAAGGTTTTGGATTGGCCATCACGGTATAAGATAGCAGTAGGTGCAGCGAGAGGCATATCGTATCTTCATCATGACTGCATCCCACACATCATACATAGAGATATCAAGTCGAGCAATATATTGTTGGATCAAAACATGGACGCCCAAGTGTCTGACTTCGGATTGGCGACGCTAATGGAACCTGACAAGACTCATGTATCAACAATTGTGGCAGGCACATTTGGGTACTTGGCTCCAGGTAGAATTTTGATATAGCCTAAGTATTCTCAAGGAATAATCTTCCAAAAATCAATCTTGTGCTCTTTTATTGAAGTGGTAATAATTGTTTCATACAAGAGGGGAAGGCTCCTATTTATAAAGTTTTATCATAAGTAGGATTAAAAGGGAATTAACCTAGAATATTAATCAATTACCCAATTAACCACATTCTTCCCATTCAACTTTACCACTCCCTTGACATGCAGAATACTTCGATACTGGGCGAGCAACGGTGAAAGGAGATGTCTACAGCTTTGGTGTAGTACTTCTCGAGCTCTTAACAGGGAAAAAACCAACTGATGAGGCATTTATGGAAGAGGGAACTAAACTTGTGACGTGGGTAAGTGAATCATTAACCATTTTCAGTAGCCGAAGAAAGTCATAGAGCCTTTAGGTTGGTTGATACTCATATTGATTCTTCAAATGGATAGTTTTTAATCAATGCGTTCGAGTAAACTGTTTCCAAGTGAGCCATTCATTTCACCAACAACACAGATGTTGCAGTAACATCTTTCATGAGGCAATGGATTCAGTACTCAAGTCCTATAAATTGGAAACATCATTAACAAAAAAGAATATATAGTTGAACAACGAGCTATTCCTTGTCTAACTTTCATGGTGTCATGTAAATGACAGGTGAAAGCAGTTGTTCAGGAGAAGAGGGAAGAATATGTACTTGACAGTAATTTGGGTCATTGTCCGGTTGACGAGGTTAATGGCGTGTTTAGCATTGCATTGAAGTGTCTCGAACCGGAACCCGCTCAGCGACCGACAATGGCAGAGGTTGTCAAAGTGCTTGAGCAGATAAAGGTCAAATAGCATTGTAACAGATTCTTGAGTCGGTCCCTTCTCTAACATGTATTACACTTATTGCGATCTCTCACTTTTAACTTGTTTGGTGGAACCATATCCAAATGTTCATTCAAATTAATAAAAGTACAAGAAAATTGTGGTTCTATTTCAAAACTCCAGCCAATCCAGTTGCAACAGAAGCCTTCAAAGTAGGAGAAACAGGGGAGTCTCCGAAAAAAACATCGAAAAGAGCTGAAGTCACATTATTTGATTCAATTGTAGCTTCTATTCCTGTTGGTGGGCCATCTACCGAGATGCTAACCTGCAATTCACCGACTCCCCCGCATCAGAATAAGCAAAATGAAACTTGATCGAAGATGAACTAAGACTGTCTATGCAATAACATTAATAGAAGGAAAAGAAAAGAGAATGTAAGTCGGTTAAAATTCAAACATACAAGCATCTTTGTAGGTTCCAACCAAGTCAAGAATATGAACGTTCCTTTCTTAAGAGATCGTCCCTGGAAGATGCTACGAAACGTAGATAATGCAGATTCATCAACCGGTGTTGGTGCTTTGATTCTTGGAGAAATGGCGTCATCCAAGGCGTCCCAGAAAGTTTTACCGTCGACATCTCGGACAAGAACAATCTGTAAAGATTTTTCTGAAGGAGCTGCCCTTGATAGACAAGAAACTTGTAGTTACTTACATAAGCTTCAAAGCAATGGGAAAAAATGGAAAAGGAAACTAGCACTCTCACTTTCCATAACTTCTATAATCATACACTTATATATAATTTATATGTACGGTTATTACACTGAAAAATTATATTGAACAAGGAAGAATCCTCCTGAATTGCAGCAGCTGGTCGTCCCCTCCAAGCGTTCAATTCATTTGAGATGGATGGATTGATGTATAGTCCTGCAGCATAGACCTTAACACCAATGATTGCAAAAATTTTCTCTCTGTAACCTGAAATATTTGCAGCTAATGAAGATCAGGTGGAAGAGGATAGTTCAGTTAAAAGTATCAACATTTTGGACGTATAAAATTCGTAGGTAGCATTAGGATAATAAATATCTCAGGCTGAGTTTCTTTAGTTTATGTCGCAAAGTAGAAATAGTCAACATCTTACAACAAATGAGCTGCGCCTTGAACGATGTTCGTATTTTTTTTTTTATCCTAAGAAGATGTCGAAAATCGTATCATTCTAGATAGCTGGAAACAAATTTTCTTGGCTGCCGCAATGCAACTCATGTACCAAAGATCAATTGCAGCATACAATGACAAGAGCTTTTGGTTCTAATGGTTTTCTTATACATATTGCAGGAAAAATATGAGCTGCAGATGATTTTAACAGTTTAAATTTTCATAAAATCAGTTGTCTTCCTCAGTCGAATTCAGTGTAGGAACATAATGAACTGGCCTGTTCCGAGCAGTGACAGCGACGTTGAGAAGCCCGGCAAAGTCAAGGACGTTGGAAATTTCACATTGGTTGAAGGTTCCTCCACATATCCTGCATTTCCAACTGTTGTAACCCATTGATTAAAAAGAGCAAAGGGTTTCAGTATTACTTTCTGTGAAACAACAGAAGTGAAATATTATTCTTCCTACGCCTACTCTATTAGACAACAAGATTACAGGATTTAAAAACAAACAGTTGTTGATGTAGTTAAGCCAATGCCCTATCCATTTCGAGACGAGACTTGGTGGCCCATTGTTTGAGAAGAAGATTATTGGTTTAAAAGTAGTACAATATCTCAATCTGCACAGTATCCTACCCAAACAACCATTGCAGAAATACCCTTAATTAACAGATGCCAAATAAATTTAGGCATATTAGGAAGTTATTTTCAGATGGTTTAAATCACTTTTTTCATGTTAAGATCGCTTTAAGAGATGTTTTTAACCATTCCAACGTGGTTTTGGATATAACAAATGTGATTTTAAAGCATTTCAAAAATCACTTCCAAACATGCCCGAGGCCTAGATATTCTTAAAAATTTCGGCTTCCTGGATACTTGGCACATGAATGAACATCACTTGATTACAAACAGCCAGAGTCTTTACTCAACATTTCCCTCAACTTCATCTGATTCCAACACCAAATTTCTTTTCATGCATGGATCAAAACCTAAACTCCAAACTTGTAAAACAGAGTGTCTACTTAGATCAACTTTCTAAAGACGAATTTTCACTTAAAAACATGTTATTAAGCACATAGAAAGTCAATCCAAACAAACCCGAATGCTCGATCTATGCAGAAACTCAAGAATCATTCCATATTTTCAATCCATTAACATCAAAAGAATGAAAAACAAGGTTCAAAAGAAGCAGATAAGGAAAACATGATTCGACATTCCGTTACCTGAAGCAAGGGAAGAAGAAGCTTTGAGAGAGAGATTGGAACAAAATCTGAAGTTGTTGAGAGAGAAAGTAGACTGAATCTTGTACAAGGAGACAGTAGGAGTTGAGGGTTTTGTTAGGAGACAAACTCTGGGATTGTAATTCCATTTCCCAGTGGGAATGGCTGATGGAAGCCTTAATGGGGTGGAGTTTACAGCATCTGCAGCCATTGTAGAGATCTCTTCTGCTCTTTTTTCAATTCTCTGAGTGGGATTTGAATTCTCCACCAAAGTGAAAGGAGTGGATAAGAGAGGAGATTCTTTAGTCTTAATGTCCCAGAAGCGTAGCTTTTGATTTGGATTTTTTGTCCTATTACCGACAGTTTTATGTTGTTATTTTTACCTCATCCACTTATCCGATGCTTTCTAACTCATACTGTTACTATAAACTTTATATTCGGAATTCTACTATCAGCTTTGTGGTTAGTATTTTGATTCTTCTTGTCGATAGTATTACGTATATATGAAATTCTACTATCGACTCATCTCGTCTAAATTAGGAAAAATACCCAGATTTTTCAAAAAGTTGCATTTTTTTTCAAAATTATTCTTGAAGTATAAACATTTCAGAACGTTGAATGAGCAATGTCAGAATATGACATTGCTTTGAAACAACAAACAACGTGGGTGATTAAGACGCTTGTTTGGATTAAGATTGAAAGAATGATATCATACACTTTGACTTAAACCATTTTTCTAAAGGATATTTTAGAAATGTTATGAAATGTCAAAGGTAATATTACTACCTTTGAAAGATAAAGAATTATTTTTTAAATGATAGACAAAGTTTAGAGATATTTTACAATTTAGCTATTTTTATGAAGCAAGAAGCGGAATTGAATATCGAGGGAACAAAAAAACATCAACTTCAATTGATTAAGACAACCTTAACTATGCTGATAATCTCTAGGTAAGAAAATGTTTTCTTTTATCTCTTTTAAGATTAAGAAAAAAAATTCTATGTTAAGTAAATGTCAATTACCACATAATATGATAAAGGAATCTAATCTTTTACTTCAAAGAAATAAAGAATGCATGTCAATTATCATTAAGCTAAATTTACTTTGAAAATTTCTAAATATTACGCTCATGCATTATTGTTAAAATGGCCATATTAAAAAAAATACAATTACGCTTACATAAATTAATTTATTATTTTTAATAAAAAATGATAGTTACATAAATTATTCATAGGATTAGACATGTTTACATTTAATCATAAAGTAGTTGTAGTTCAACAACGGAGTGAGGATCAAACTATCTACCTGATAATTGGTTATCTTACCACTACGCTAAGCTTTGATTAGGTGTATATAATATGAGATCAATTGTTCAAAAGACCAATTCTAAAGGTCCAAAATGACAAATGACCCAGTTTTTTTAAAAAATGTCAAAGTCCCTTTGTTGATGTCATGACCATGTGAAGTTACGTTATTGCCCTTCTTTTTTCTTTTTCCTTAATTTTTCCGGTGCGAGAAATCTTCCTCTGCACATCGTCTTCTTCTTCTCCAACTTCTTCTCTTTTGTACGTCTTTTTCTTCTTCGACACGAGGACTCTATGCAAGCAGCTCCGATGTCACCAACTCCGATGAACAAGAGACGAGAGAGATGAGTGATTTGTGAGTGAAAAAAGAAGAGAGAGCGAGACTATTTTTTCGCGTGCGCGAGAGTATATTTTGGTAATTTCATTTGAATTTGACGTCAGTAAAGGGTCATTCAACATTTTTTTTCAAAAACCGAGTCATTTCACATTTTTTATCTAATTTTTGGGTCATCCATCCGACAGACCCCATAATATGTTACACATTTTGGAATGAAACCCATTAGCCTCTTTATTTTGGATCTCATTTCCATTTTAGTCTTTGTATTTTTAAATCTTCAAATCTAGCCCAGGTTTCAATAAATCTCATAATTAGTGGTTAGTTTATTGTTAACTTTTAGGAAAAAGAAACATAGTCTCTCTTAGTTCCACCCTATAAATATTGTAAATGTTAAAAGGCAATTAAGGTTTATTATTAATTATTATTTTTCTTTTTGGTATTTTCCATTTATGTATTTTCTTTTAGTAGGTTCTTCATGTCTATTTACTCACCTTGTAAAAGGTTGATTATGTATTCTCATTTATTCAATAATATACAAAATTACATGGTATCAAAGTGTTAGGTTTTGTCTCACCTCCAAAGCTCTATTCGTTCTTTGTCTCTGTCAAGTCAATGGAGATAGACCGTCGTCCATTAGGGTTTTAGTATAGTTTTCTGTCACGCACGGGCCATTCCAATCTGCCAGACCACACCCTCTGCCCATGTGTGTGTTTGTGATCACCTCCCTACTGTCGTTCACAACAAACCAAAATTTGACCCATTGACAAGAAAATCGTCCGATCAGAAGGACTAGGCCGTCCCTTCGCAGATCCGCTCACCATCACTCATATTTGTTCATTTACATTTTCAAATCAGTTGTTTGTGGGTTTTGTTGTATACCTCTTTTAGGATCTTTGTTTTTAGCCCAAAAGTTCTTCGTAGGTTTTATTATCAATCTCTCTATAAGGATCTTTGTTTCCAACCCAAAAGTTTGTTTATGTTCTTCATGGGTTTATGTTTCCAGTTTACTTTCTATTTTGTTCTTCGTAGATGTTTGTTTCCATCTTAGATTTGCTGATTTATTTCGGAAGCTATCTTTACAAACTCAAGTTGTTCGCTACTCTACCACCTTGAGTTTGAGAAAGGGTATTAAAAGAAAATTAAGGTTTATTATTAATTATCATTATTATTTTTCTTTTTGGATATTTTTCATTTATGTATTTTCCATTAGTGATTTCTTGATATCTATTTATTGACTTTGTAAAAGGTTGATTATATACTCTGATTTATTCAATAATATACAAAATTAACAATAAACATATTCATAATGTATCTTTTCTTGCATGAAAGTTATAATTATTATTTAATCATTTTTTTAAAAACTAGTTAAAACTAACTCTAATTAAAATTTACTTAAATTGTATAAACTAAAAAATTTAAGACTTTTAATATTACATAGATTAAAGTAGATTGACATGCAAAGTATCGAGATGACATTTTAACCTTTAAAATATAAACGTTTTGGAGCTTTCAATTTCTAAATTACTAAGCATACCACTACTAATTAGTCGGGCTATATATATATATATAAAATTCTCTAAACTCGGTATTTTCTGTCAAAAATACCTTTGAACTTTAAAAGTTTTAAAAATACTTTTAAACTTAAAAAAATATCATTGTCATCCGTTTTAAATGGAAAATGTTAAAATTTAGTTCAAAAATACCTCTGAACTTTCAAAAGAATACTTTTAACTTAAAAAAAAAAAAAGCTTCAAAACTACCTTCAGTATTAGTATTTGAACAAATTTTAACACATATTGCAAAAATAACTTTAGAAAAAAAAGTCTAAAAGTACTCATACCCTTAGATGGTGTTCAAGTTGTTTAAAACTTTCTTAAGTTCGAAAAAAACTAATTTTAAAACAATATAGATATCCTCATTTTTTATATAAATATTCTCATTTTTCTCTTAACTTTTTAGTTCTTAGTTTACACCAATTTTTTTAACAATCAAAATAAAAACCAAAATTTTAAGATAAAGCATAAAATTTAACAAAATTCTAAAATCAAATTCTCCTCTTAAAAATATATCAAAACGATAAATAATTATAAAAAATATATTTGGCTATTAACAGACACTCAACTACGTACAACATTCAAGTCCTAAAATCTCTTGGCGCTTCTTTTATTTCTTTCTTCATGTTATGGGACATATGCCTTAACTAAGTGTGTGGTTATATCTATTTATTTATTTTAGATAAACAAATGTCAAACAATTAATAAAAGAAAAATATTTAGGTGTAGCCATGACTACACCTATCTCCATGTAACCTACTAATTACCAAATTAAAACCTACCACATGGTAATAAGATTGATTTTTTCAATCTTACCAAATTACCAAATTAAGTCCAAATATGAAAAATCAAGAAGTAAGATGGTATTAACGGTTTCTGCTCATATATCAGTAAATGTATTTTTGAACTTCTTTTTGTTTTTATTTATTTATTTATTTATTTTTTAAGTTAAAGGGTATTTTTAACACAAAATACTATCATTTTTATCCAATAAGTAGAGATGTGCACAGACGAGGACAGGAACAGGAACGAGGAAGGTATTTCAATCCCCATGCCTACGAAATTCGCTACAGGGATAAGAGTGGGGATTCCCCGCCGAAAAAAAATCCCATTTGTATTCTTTTAATTTACTCATTTTATAAAATTTTATATGTTAAATGGGTCATTTTCAATACAGTTTTATATTTAAAAATAAACACTATGAAATTTCTTAATAAAACAATAATATTTTATATGCAAAAATATAATTAAAATATTTAATCTTATAATTTTTAAAAATTAAAATTTAAATATTATAAGTTTAAACTTTCTTAATAGTCTTATATATTAAAAAAAATATATAAAATTAGAATATAATTGTTGAATCATTTTAGAATAAACTAACTAAATCTAATTATAATAAATTTACGGTGACTTTATTATAAACTCACATAATGTCAGTATATAACAAATAATATATATACTATACATGAGAAAAATATATACATTCTTTGCAATGAGCTGTTCAAGATTGGAATCGCTCCTTCTTCTCCAAAGCTGGAAAAGGAGACTTATCAACAGTGTTGGTTAGTCACTTCAAACTTTTGCAATGAGCCTTTTTAAACTACCAAATATTTTTTGCGAAGAAATCACCATATCATTTTCAAGGTGGAAGATGAGTTTACCAAAGCTCTTGGTGGCCTTAGTTCCTCCGATTTAGAGGGATTTATACAAGCTTTGGTTGTCAAACAGGTCTGAAGAATATTGAAAATCCCTGCTAAAATTCAACACTTTATTTGGAGATCTCTTCATAACCATCCTTCCTACAAGGACTTTGTTACAAAGGAAAGGCTTAAATATATCTCCTTACTTTCCATTTTGCAACGATGATCTTGGTCTCCTCTGTATGATTTTATTAACAATTAATGTGGATGCGGCGTAGAAAACCTAGCTCTACTTCTTCCGGCTTGGGTATCATTTGCACAGATTCAAAGGGTGATATCAAAGGTTTAGCTCTGAAACGTCTTTAAGTTTATTCTGAATTCACCCTCGGCTGAAATGAGAGCTATTTTGGAAGACATTCATCTTCCAGATTCATTGAGCTTTTCCAAGTTAGCAGTGGAATCGGACTGTCTACAAGTAATCAATTTACTTAATCGGAAATCTTTCTCTCATAGTGAGATTTAGTATATAATAGAGGCGATTTAGTGTAATTCTTCTAAATTCATTTCTATTTCTTATTGTTTATGTTAGTAAAAACTTGAAAACGGTAACCCTTTCGGGTTGTTAGGTTTAAGGTTTTATAGATGTCTATGATGTGTGGGAATTAAACAGACCGTGTTTGGTTGTGCATGAGAATAATAAAAAATGTGTTTGCGTTTAGTTATATAATTAAACATGAAAATCTTTTTATAATTATGATAGGTTAATAATTTAAAGAATAAACAATATTCAATATATCAATAAAAAGTTAATTACGAATCAATAATAATTGTAATTATAAATATTTGAAAACTAAATAACTTATGATTAAAATTAACCAATTAATGCATTTAATGAACGCCATAATAATTATAATCTAATACTTAATTATTTTTATTATTAATTAAGTTCAACATTAGTAATTTTAATTTTAATTAAATAATATAAGAAAACATATTTTAATGGACAATATATTATATAAAAAAATGAGATAAAAAATGATATATTAATAAAGAATACTAAAAAGTATTTTGTAAATATGATATGTTAATAATAAAAATTAATCACAATAAAAGATTTCTTATAAATAATCAGTGATGATTATATGTTCATAATAAAAACTAAAATTAATCTCAATAAATAATTACTCGATTATTAACAAATCAATAAAATAATAAATTATTATTGTTGAAAAAATGAAGTTAATACTAACTAAGTTTAACTAATCCTAGTGTTGGCTAATAAATTTATGTAAAATCAATTTTATTCATTTAATAATTTTTTATTATAAAAATAAGTTAAGATCTATTAAAATAAATATTTCTATTATTTCTATTAAATTTATATTAATTAATTAATTATATTCAAAATGAAATTATATGTAAAATGAAAAATAGATAGAGAGGGGAAAAGAGAAAACTCACAGTTTTGGAGGGAATAGAAAACCTTATTTGTGGGAAATGAGGATGTCTGGAATAGCTTATTCCCAGGAAAATAGTTGAAAACTGTGAAATAAATATGAGAATTGGATACCTATGCCAATTTCCATACAGAAAATTCTCCAACCAAACAATTCGTGAGTGTGAAGATAGTCTTCAACTGGTATGAAACTTTATCCCTGTTATTTATCTTGTTTTGAGCATGCCGATAATGAGATTTATTTACATAACTGTTTATGATGAATGTATATTGTTTGTATTTCGGTCACGGTGAGATTGAAGCGATCTAAACACCCTCATGGAACTCTCGGTACGAGATCCTTCAATTGATTTCAGAGCTAGGTTCTAATACTCCAATTTCATTTGTTGCAACAAAATAACATATACATTGATGGTAGGTGCATTTCTACACTATTTTAATTGTTAAATCTGTTGTGGATGTACCAGATTAATGGATGTTTTTGGGATGAATAGCCTCGGTTTGTTTAAATCCTTTTACATTTACGGTTTTTTGTAAAGGCCCCTGCGTTTTTGGCATTAATAATCGTTATCGAGTCTGTATTCAAAGTTTGTTTGAAGTCTTGAGTCGTTCGTCGAAGTTCTGGGCAAAGGTTGCAACTCTTCGAGGAAGGAGGCGATCTAGGGTTGATCGCATCGTACAGAAGAAGTTCTACGCGATCGCTGTCCATCGCATCGTGAAGATGAAAGAGTACGCGATCGTGGTTGAATGCATCAGTTAAACGATGGGGAATGCGATCAAGAGTCGGTCGTATTAGGTTGACGATCAGACACGCGATCGTTGAGTATCGTTTAATGCGCGCGCGCGCTAGACGATCGTTTAGGTCAGCAAGTTTCATCGCTTAGTAACTAACTAAACGATCGCTTAGTAACTCAAGGTAAATCGTTTACCTGTGGTCGCGCTACACGATCGCATGGACGATCAGGCTTCGCAGCCTTGTCGTCGTCTACGCAATCATTTACTTATGCTCCTATCGTCTAGTGTGCACTGAACGATCGTCTACCTGCTGGAGTTTGCTACAAGATGAAGACCTCCTGGTGGTTCAAGACCCGGTTCGCCTGAGAACTGGTTTGCTCGATGAAAAATGTAATAGATAGGGTTTTTCATTCCGATTTTTTATTTTTTTTTGTAAAGGCTCATCCCAGTCCATTAATTCTTTGTTTATTACATGCAATGTATGTTTTATATGTCATATGGTATGAACATATAGTAAATCCCACCTTAGGTTATGCAATGGTCATGTATAATCTCTTTATTGTAATTGTTATAATTTAGAGAAACATGATTTAATTATGTAAGAGCATGCTCATGCATCATATAATATAAGAGTTATAGTTATGCATGCATAAAAAGCATTGACATGTATCATCTTTATATTATAATTGTTATAGTATAAGGGTGAATGATAGCATGTTTGCTTGGTTGTTACGCGTTATATAAAAGTTATATATAGTAATGACCGGACAGCATGACACATAGGTTATTTTATAAATGTTATAAATGTCTCGTTGTGCGCAATAGTTTTAGTTGTTCCTTTTTAAAAGTTAAAGAGAAATTAGAACTAAAAGAAATAAAAAAGACATGCATGCACACTTAGGTTTAATTCATGGTTTTAAAATGTTTAAAACTTGGATCACATAAACCTAAGATTACGGTTCTAATATGATTAGAAACCCTAAGGCTTTAATCTTTTAATCAGTTTAATAGGATTAAATTGGCTAATAAGAGGTTAAAGTATAGAAAATCTATCTATAAGGGATCTTTTGTCTAAGGCGGGTTCTGTCTAGGTTGGGGTATTTAAGTTGACGGAAGCGTAACACCTCTACCTGGGAACTTACCTGGAAATGTGAATTAGATACATTTGATGCATGCATGCAAGTTAAGGACAATCCATTAAAGTGTTTAAATGTGACTACTTGAACTTGTTCCTATTTTATAGACAATCGTTGTTTATGAGCATAGTTTAAAAAGACGACTTAGACTAAAATCAGTAGCCGGATTGTCTAGGTTAATGAATCCCTAAGTAGAACATTCAGTGGGAAGTACTTGAGGTATAAGATGCTTCACTTAAACCTTTCACTTTTCTCCTAAATAGTCCATACCGTGAGATCTATCCTCAGCCTCGCGGCACCTTTGGCGTGTCCCCCCAATGGATGGTGTTTGGGTAGGTCAATATTAAGGCAGATAGAGAGAATGTTCATAGTAAGTGGGAGTAGGAAGTGCGACAACATATTCCTCGGTCTCCCTCGTTAGGTTGAATAAAGTTACTGTGCATCGCCACGAGGCACCCTGGGAGTGTCCCTCTAAAGGATGACAGTTTTGCGCGTTTCTTTATTTGATCTCCTGTAAGAGGATAAGGTAACTTAGTCTCTTGTCCTAATCTGTCTTTTCTCTATGGTAAGCGCATTAGGGTGGGACTCTGCCATCAAAAGCGAGGGGTTACACTTACGCAGAATAGTTAATGGTTAACGATTCTGGACCGAAAAATGATGGCTGTTAGGTTCAGTTCCAAGAGTTGGTTTTGCCTAATGGTTGAGCATGTCTCATCCCAACGAAGGGGCAACTGATCACCCCACTGGTGGCGTTTGTCTTGACTCACTGGGGCATCATTGCAAAATAGAAGTCTATAACTTAGGGTACTTGAAACTGTTTTACAAAACTGGTTGGTTTAAAAGTGGTTTAGCAAAATCTAATAAAGTTTTTTTTTTCGTATGTTCAGCAATATTTTAAAATGGCATCAGCTACGTTAGCATTGCTAAGCGCTGAAAAACTTAATAGCGATAATTTTTCAACATGGAAACACATGATCACGACGATCCTAATCATCGAGGATCTCATGTTCACTCTCACGGAGGCTTGTCCTCTTATTCCAGCTTCAAATGCCGCTCGAAATGTTTGGGAGGTATACGAGTGATGGACAAGGACGAATGAGAAGGCCCGAGCCTACATCTTGGCAAGTTTTTCTGAAGTTTTGGCCAAGAAACATGAGCCTATGGTCTCAGCGTGTGAGATCATGGAGTCCCTACGGGGGATGTTTGGACAACCGTCTGAACAGCTTATGCATGAGGCTCTTAAATACATATTCAACTCCAAAATGGAAGAAGGCACCTCTGTTCGTGAACATGTGCTTAACATGATGGTCCACTTCAATGTGGCGGAGTTGAATGGGTCTACCATCGATGAGGGTAGTCAGGTTAGTAAAATTCGGCATTCTTTGCTGGAGAGGTTCCTGCACTTTGTTAGTAATGTGATTCTTAACAAAGTGAAGTATAACCTTACAACTCTCCTCAATGAGTTGCAGACATACCAATCTTTACTGAAAAGTAAGGAGAGGCAGAAGGGTGAGGCAAATCTTGCTTCATCCTCCAGGACGTTCCATAGAGGTTCGACCTCGGGAACGAAGTCTGCACCTTCTGCTTCTAACTCTACAAAGGGGAAGAAGAAGAAGGGTGATAAGGGAAAAGGGAAGGCACCTGTTAACCCACCGCCCGTCGCCCTAAGGAGGCATCCACAAGTTGCTAAGGGAAAGTGTTTCCACTGCAACTAAGATGGACACTGGAAGAGGAACTGTCCTCGGTATCTGGAAGAGAAGAAAGCAACCAAGGCGGATAAAGGTAAATATGATTTACTTGTGCTTGAAACTTGTTTAGTGGAGAATGATGATTCTGCCTGGATAATTGATTCAAGCGCCACTAATTATGTTTGTTCTTCTTTTTAGGAGATTAGATCTTGGCGATAGCTGGAGACTGGTGAGATGACGATGCGAGTAGGCATCGGATACGTCGTCTCAGCTGTGGTAGTGGGGGGACTCCAGTTAGCTTTACATAATAGGTTTCTTATTTTACATAATGTATATATTGTTCCTGAACTAAAAAGGAACCTTATTTCTGTAAAGTGTTTATTACAATGTAAATATACTGTTTCTTTTGATTTGAATAAAGCGTTTATTCATAAAGATGGTGTTTTTATTTGCACAAAAAATCTAGAATCGAATTTATATGTACTAAAGTCGTTAGCCATTAATTCCCTCCATAATACTGAAATGTTCAGAACTGCCGTAACTCAATCAAAACATCAACGAATTTCTCCAAAAGAAAATGCCCAACTTTGGCATCTACGTTTAGGGCACATCAATCTCAATAGGATTGAGAGATTGGTAAAGAATGGACTTCTAAGTGAGTTAGAAGAAAATTCTTTACTTGTGTCCGAATCTTGCCTTGAGGGTAAGATGACTAAACGACCTTTTACTAGAAAAGGTTCTAGAGCCAAGGAGCCTCTTGAGTTAGTACATTCTGACCTTTGTGGTCCTATGAATGTGCGAGCCCGAGGTGGCTATGAGTATTTTATCAGTTTTACTGATGATTACTCAAGGTACAGGTATATTTATCTTTTGCAACGGAAGTCTGAATCCTTTGAAAAGTTCAAAGAGTTCAAGGCTGAAGTTGAAAATGCATTGGATAGACGGATTAAAACACTTCGATCAGATTGAGGTGGAGAGTTTTTGGACTCGGTTTTCCATGACTATTTGATAGAACATGGAATCGTTTTCCAACTCTTAGCGCTGGGTACACCTTAGCAGAATGGTGTAGCGAAGAGGAGAAATAAGACCTTGTTAGACATGATTCGTTCGATGATGAGTTATGCTTCCTTACCGGACTCGTTTGGGGTTTCACAGTGGAGACTGCGGTGTACATACTCAATTGTGTTCCCTCCAAGAGTGTTGCAAGAACACCTCTGGAGTTGTGAAACGGGTGTAAAGCTAGTTTACGTCACTTCCGCATTTGGGGTTGCCCTGCACATGTGCTTGAGGTTAATCCCAAGAAGTTGGAACCACAGTAGAGGTTATGCCTCTTTGTAGGCTACCCCAAAGGTACACTAGGGATTATTTTTATGATCCAACAGAAAATAGAGTGTGTGTTTCAACAAACGCTACTTTTCTGAAGGAGGATCATATAAGGGAGCACAGTCCATGAAGCAAAGTCGTGTTACGTGAACTTTCCAATGAAACTACTGAAACTTCAACAACAGTTGTTGAAGAGCCTGCTAGATCAACAAGAGTTGTTGATGAGAGTTCATCCAGTAGGTTGATTCCACCTCAAGAGTTGAGGGAACCTCGACGTAGTAGGAGGGTTGCAAACCCACCCGTTCGCTATCTAAGTTTCACGAAAATCCTTGCTATGGTAGCAGATAGCGACGTTGAGGATTTGTTGTCTTATAAGAAGGCAATGGAGGATGTTGACCGAGATGAATGGGTCGAGGCCATGGATCTCGAGATGGAGTTGATCTCAGTTTGGGATTTTGTAGATAAGCCCGATGAGGTTCGACCTATAGGTTGTAAATGGATCTACAAGCACAAACAGAGTGCTGATGGGAAGGTATAGACCTTCAAGGCTCGACTTGTGGTAAAGGGTTATACCCAGGTAGAGAGAGTCGACTATGAGGAGACTTTCTCACTTGTTGCCATTTTAAAGTTGATCCACATCCTCCTGTCCATTGAAGCTTATTATAATTATGAGACATGGCAAATGGATGTCAAGACGGCCGTTCTGAATGACAATCTTGAGGGATTCATAACCCAAGGTCAAGAGCAAAAGGTTTGAAAACTGAATCAGCCCATTTATGAACTGAAACAGGCGTCTCGATCTTGGAACATATGGTTTGATACTGCGATCAAGTCGTATGGCTTTGACCAAAACGTTGATGAACCTTGTGTCTACAAGAAGATCATCAATGCTTCAGTAGTCTTCTTAGTGTTGTATGTTGACGATATCCTACTCATTGGGAATGATGTAGGTCTACTGACTGTAGTTAAGAAATGGCTAACGACCCAATTTCAAATGAAAGATTTGGGAGAGGCTCAGTTTGTTCTAGGTATACAGATCGTTCAGGATCATAAGAACAAAGTGCTAGCACTGTCTCAGGCATCGTACATTGACAAGATGTTGCTCAAGTACTCGATGTAAGACTCCAGGAGGGGCTTATTGTCGTTCCTGCATGGAGTCACTTTGTCAAATGAAATGTGTCCTAAGACGCCTCAAGAGGTTGAGGAGATGAGACGGGTCCCATATGCGTCTGCCGTTGGCAGTTTGACATACACGATGCTCTGTACTCGTCTAGACATCTGCTACGCTATGGGCATAGTCAGTAGGTATCAGTCTAACCCAGGCCAGGGCCACTGGACCGCAGTGAAGAACATCTTCATGTATCTTCGGAGAACAAGGGATTACATGCTCGTGTATGATTCGAGGGATTTGATCCTTACAGGATACACAAATTCTGACTTTTAGTCTGATAAGGACTCTTGCAAGTCCACATCAAGGTCAGTTTTTACTCTTACTGGAGGAGCTATAGTACGGCGAAGCACTAAGCAGGGGTGCATCGCCGACTCCACTATGGAGGCGGAGTACGTAGCGGCTTGCGAAGCTGCTAAGAAGGTCGTCTGGCTCAGGAAGTTCTTGACAGACCTGGAAGTTGTTCCAGACATGTCTAGGCGCATTACCCTCTATTGTGATAATAGTGGGGTAGTGGCAAACTCCAAGGCGCCAAGGAGTCACCGGCGCGACAAACACATAGAGTGGAAGTATCATCTGATCTGCGAGATAGTGCATCGAGAAGATGTAAACGTCACGCAGATCGCTTCAGAGCACAATGTTGCTGACCCGTTTACGAAGGCTCTCACGGCTACAGTGTTTGAGGGTCACCTACGAAGCATGGGTCTACAGCATCGCCTATGGCTGGACTAGGGCAAGTGGGAGATTTTCTTGTACTGGGCTTTTATGCCCTAGTTTATTATTTTGTACTAAGTTTTTTGTACACCCCACTTCGCTTTAGGACAAGTAGGAGATTGTTGGGGTTGATGCCCTAAAGTCTCGTGTCCTGTAGTTTGTAAACAGTATGTACGAACCTTTGTGTTATTAATATATGATATTTACTTAACATCTTGTATTTTGCTCGGTTAATTATTTTATTTGCTTTACCACAAACCAATAAACATAAAATCTGGTTATTTGTATGTGACTCAAGCATGTATGTGGTGACATACAAGTGGATCATGTCTTGAGTGATAACCAAAGTAGTCTGTAGTATATGGATATAGAAGGGAAACCTTATCCTAGTAACACTACGGATGCGACTCACTTTGTGGAATGGTCACAAGTGTTGTGACTTGTTACAGATGGTTTGATCCTGATCATTCGTGTTGGGGACATGCGAGCGGGGCGTCCTATACAAAGAGTTTTTTTAGACCTGACCACAAAGTGTTAACATTTCGTTATATAACACCGTTCATGACAGAGACTTCACTTCACTAGGATGACCATAGGTAACATGACCTAAATCCTAAGTGAGTTGGGAACTTCTGCCATTGAGGGTGGTCCTTTGATTTGTATGGGTGCGAGTGGCTAGGTCGTCGATTCAAACCTACCATTTTGGGGATTCGTCTAATTTGGGAGTTGGGAACTCAGCTACATAAGATAGAATTCACTTCTTCCTCGAGGTAGGGGTAAGTAGATAGATGACTCCTTTAAGGGCTGATTCCGGGGCTTGAATGATGTGGCGCTACACACCTTCTCCTGGCCCGAGAGGTGTTCACACATAGTTGGACTATGTTGTATTGTTCATTAGAGAAATCAGTGGTACTTAAGAAGTGAGATGTAACTACAGGGGCAAAACAGTAAATTGGTCCAGCTGTACTTACGAGTATCTGTGAAGGGTCATCGTACTCATAATTGGTTATATCCGATGGACACAAAAATATATCTGTGGTAAGAAGAGTTCAGATGTTGGTCTTTAGTGGAATCACTGATAGTTAACGGATGGTGGATCTCGTGGCTAAATAGTTTAGTCAGCTATTCACGTACCGTTGGAGCTTCGAGCCACAGGTCCATTAGGTCCCCTGGGTGGCTTGGATAAAGTCGAGAATCAGTGTTTGGATTAATTTGAAATATTCAAGTTTACAAGAGAAAGTTCAATTATATATGATATAATTGGACTGGTTAATTATATATGATATAATTGGCTAAATGTATGAGATACATTATTTTGGAGGAAATAAGATATAAATATGATTTATATCAAGTAGGGGAGAAAATGCTATAGTAGATATGTGATATCAAACTATAGGATATAAATATAATATGATTATATCTATTAATTAATTGATTGATTAATTATGTGATAATTAATCCATTTTTACACGTTCGGACGTGGGTAGTGGGCATCGTCGATTATGGTAACCGATGGGTTAAAAATGAAAAGAGATTTTCATTTTGGATAGTGCATTCAATATTTCGTCAACCGCCCAAAAGAATTCGTGAAACGATCGCCAGAGAGCCTATACGATAGTTGCTTCTCCGTCTAAACGATCGTCTACCTCACGATAAAGCTAAACGATCGTGTAGCTCCTCTATGCGATAAACACTTCTGCTATACGATAGCACTGTATTATCTCCCACTTGCTTATCGTCTACACGACTCGTTGTCCTTCGTCCTCTACCAAACTCACCAAAGCCCACCCTTTGGGTTTTCACTCCGAGAATACACGGGGTTCATTAGTGGTGGTGTCGTCCCCGTTGCGACATTCATGTTCGCGTTGATCAGTTGTTGCAGTCGACATTCCCGCCGGGCGGTAAATCTGTTGGAGGGTTTTTGCTGCGTTCGAGTTCCAGAGTGTGAAGATAGTCTTCAACTGGTATGGAACTCTATCCCTGTTATTTATCTTTTTTTGAGCATGCCGATAATGATATTTATTTGCATAATTCTTTATGATGAATTTATATTATTTGTATTTCGGTCATGATGAGATCGAAGCGATCTGAACATTCTCATGAAACTCTCGATATGAGATCCTCCAAAGAGGACTAAGGTGCTACAAACTTTGGTGTAAATAATTCTTGAATTGGGCAAAAAACGAGGTAAGATTGTTTGATGCCCTTAAGGCTTGATTAGATGAATTTTTGGAAAACAAAATTATAAAAATAAAAATATTTAAATAGAAAAAATAATATAAAGTATTAAAAAAAAGGTATGGATCCCTACGAACGTGCACCTCGTTCCGATCGTCTATACCGAAGCAAGCAAAGTAAACTTTCGTAAAATTATTATAATCATCATCCCAATAAAATTAATTGAAAACGAATAACATCAAAAAGTGCAGAGAGAAAAACGGTCCAGCACTATAATAATTAATAGCTTTACTTCATTTTAGTTGATGTATGTTTAAAATAATTTTCATTTTAAGAAAAATATATTTATTTTAATTCTATGCTTTCGACTTCCATTTATTAATTTTATTATGATCGCTGTAATTTTAAAAATAGATTATTTTTATCTATATTTATGAAATTTTTATACAAATTCAATACATAATGATCAAATATTTAATATAAATTTATGATTAAAGTAGATATGGTTTAATTGACATCATATATATGCTATCAACTTGAGATTCGAGATTTAAATCTTCCATCCAGATTGAACTCGTAAATATATATTTTAGAAATTTATTGTGCATAATGTATACTAATCCAGTTGATAGTTTTTTTTTTCTTTTAAAATATATAGGGTGAGAGATCCGAAAGTTGATAATACTAGTCATGCCAATTTATCATGTTAGCTATAGTTGATAGTTTTTTGTTTTAAAAATTGTGTTTGCTTGTGTTTTTTATAATTTTTTTAAAAATGATTTTCATCTTTCTTACATTTTCATTTTTAAGTAGATTCCAAAATATATATATATATATATAAACTATTTTCCCTAGCTTTCAATACTTAGTTTGATTTTTTTAAAACACTCCTAAAAGCAATAACAATCCAAATAAATTGGTAGGTGAAAATTATAAAATTAAATAGTTATCTAATGAAATTATGGTAATTAGTAATAAATCAATCTGAGCCTAACTAGTTAAAGTGTATCCTCAACGAAGATTTTATTTATTTATATATTTATTTTAAAAATCTATCAACGAAGATTAATTCAAAGGTGAGAAAATTTTTAATACATTAATAAATCATTTAACGACATGTCAAATCATGAAAAAGAGTACCACTAAAAAAATTTAAAATTTTTTGCCTTTGTAAAGTAGCAAAAATAAGACATAAAAAATTCAAGTTTTTTAGTTATAGCAAAATGTCACACCGTAATAGACTGTGATATTTTGTTATTATTTATAAATATTTTTAACAGGTTTGTTATTTAAAATAATTTTACTAAAAAGAAAAAGTAATTAGTAATGAGTAATAATAATAATAATTTGATAATTAAAAAAACTGCACAAAAAAAGGTCGCCATCATGTGCGCGTTCTTTGAGCTTACTTCGATCTCTTCCCTTTCCACTTTTTCTTCGAAGATGATTCCGATTCTCCCACCCACTGTAACGTCTCAACCATTAATGGCTTTCTAGCCGTTACAATCCCCCACAATAATCTATTCCCTTCCACCTTCCCTCCTATAAATTCCTCCTCCATCGTTTTCCTTTTCATCATCGCCTTTTCAGATCTGTTCAACTTTCCTTCAATATTCTCTGATCGCAGCACAACAGAGCACAATCAATGGCGAAATCAGCTACTCTCTCCTTTTTGCTTCTATTCCTCTCCTTCCTTTCAGGTAATCATAAGGTTTCTCCAGATCTCTTCAAATTCCGCCAAGTTTTCAAATAATCACTCAACAATTTTCTGCTTCCGATTCTTCTTCTTCTTCTTCTCCTTCTTCAGGACGTGATTTGCTGGCGGTAAATGCACAGGTGAACTCATCGTTATCAAATTAGGGTTTACAGAAACCATCATAAGTACAATTCTCTGAAAACTGAATTTCAATTGCAGAAAACTTGGTGCATTCCGAAGCCTTCGTCGGATCAAGCGACGTTGTTGGCGAATATCAATTTCGCTTGTTCACAGGTAGATTGCAGAATAATGCAAAAAGGATGCCCCTGTTCTTATCCTGATACTTTGATCAACCGTGCCGCCATAGCTATGAGTTTATATTACAACTCCAAGGGGAAGAATCAATGGAATTGCGACTTCAGAGGCTCTGGTCTCATTGTCATCACTGATCCAAGTTAGTTCAATTTCAAAACTAAATTGATTTTGATTTTGAGTTTGAGTTTGATTTTTTTTCTTCATTTTAATCGGTGGTTTAAATTTTGTTGTTGCAGGTTATGGGAACTGTATTTACCCTTGAATTGAAGTATAGGAGGCAAGGCAATGAATTACTTTTGCTCAAAAGCAAATTCTATTAGTTATAAAGTGATTTTTAGCATAAAGTTATATGTATTGTTTTTCAAAATTAAAGTTGTGATGTAAGTGGGAAGAGATATACATTGAAGTTCTCTAGAAAAATAGAAATTTTAAAGAAAAATAAAATAAAATATAGATATTGAATCTTTGTTCTATTTCAACTACGTTGTTCATGTGTGTGTTTTTTTAAAAAGGGATTAAACAATTTTTTTAATTGTAATATCTATTACTTACATTATGGGTCACACCCTCATACTTTAGATGGTTAAACAAGAATATAAAACAAAGGCGCCTTTGAGATGATAATTGATATCTATTTATGTTTCTCATGAATTATATATAATTTTAAGTTATAACTATGTTACCATCCAGCAAAAGATGGTCACGCAGTTAACTTTATATGTATTGTGATTTAAATAAATATTAAATTCGTTATCATTGGAAAAAGAAGTTAAATTTATACATGCATACAAAAAGAAAATATGGAGGTGGATCTTGAATAACACCTATCTTTGTACATCTCATTAAATTTTCAAATTACAATTTATCAATTTTTCTTGAAATATTTTAATTACTTTTCTATGTGTATGATGAGGTTGGAATGCATAAAGATGAGGGATGCTAGGAATGTATTTAACTATTACCCTACACAAAGTGACGGTGAGAAATACAACTTTTTTTTTTAGGGAGAGAAATATAAAATTGATCTAAGGTTGTAACACCCCGATTTATTTTGTAGTTAAACTTTAATTTATTTTGTAATTAAGCTTTAATTTATGTTGGACTACTTGGATAAATAAGAATCTGGGATTTATGTATTTGGTTAAGTTAAAATACAATTTAATTATTCGGAATTAATTAAGTTTTAATTTGACTTGCATTTGGAGATTTGATTATCTATGGAGATAATTAAATTTGTTTGTTGGAGATAATTATATATATTTGGAAGAGGAATGAGGAATTTGGAATTTAGAAAGGAAAAGGAAAGGGTTTTAAGTTTATATTTGCAAGTGGGGAACGAAAAAAAAAAAGAAAAGAAAAGAAAAGAAAATTAGAATTTTTTTTCTTCTCTCTCCTCAGTCGCGTGGTATTAGGGTTGATGCCCTAAAGTCTCGTGTCCTATAGTTTGTAAACAATTTGTACGAACACTTGTGATGTATAATATATGATATTTTACTTCACTTCTTGATTTTGCTCATTTGTTTACTTTATTTTCTTTACCACAAACCAATAAACATAAAATCCCTGATTATCAGTATGTAACTTAAGCATGCATGTGGTGACATACAAGTGAATCATGTCTTAAGTGATAACCAAAATGGTTTGTAGTATATGGATATAGGAGGGAAACCTTATCCTGGTAACATTATGGATGTGGCCCGCTTTGTGGAATGGTCACAAGTGTTGTGACTTGTCACAGATGGTCTGTCTGATCATTCGTGTAGGGGACATGCGAGCGGGGGCATCCTATACAAAGAGTTTGTATAAGATATGATCACAAAGTGTTAATGTCTCGTTATATAACACCGTTCATGATAGAGACTTCACTTCACTAGGATAACCATAGGAGTGAGTTGAGAACTTCTGTCATTGAGGGCGGTCCTTTGAGTTGTATAGGTGCTTGGCCGGATCGCCAACTCGAACCTACCATTTGAGAATTCGTCTGATTTGGGAGCTGGGAACTCAGCTACACAAGATGGAATTCACTCCTTCCTCGAAGTAGGGGCAAGTAGATAGATAGTTCCCTTAAAGGTTGATTCCAGGGCTTGAACGATGTGGCGCCACACACCTTCTCTTGGCCTGAGAGGTGTTCACACATAGTTGGACTATGTTGTATTGTTCATTAGAGGAATCAATGGTACTTAAGGAGTGAGATGTAACTATAGAGGCAAAACGGTAAATTAGTCCAGCTGTACTTACGAGCATCTGTGAAGGGTCATCATACTCATGATTGGTTATATCCGATGGACACAGAAATATATTTGTGGTAAGAAGCGTTCAGCTGTTGGTCTTTAGTGGAATGCCCGACAGTTTACGGATGGTGAACCTTGTAGCTAAAGAGTTTAGTCAGCTATTCATGTACCGTTGGAGCTTCGAGTCACAAGTCCATAAGGTCCCCCTGGTAGCTTGGATAAAGTCGAGAATCAGTTTTTGGGTCAGTTTGAAATGTTCAAATTGACAAGAGGGAGTTCGATTATATATGATATAACTGAACTGGTTAATTATATATGATATAATTGACTAAATGTATGAGATACATTATTTTGAAGGAAATTAGATATAAATATGATTTATATCTAGTAGAGGAGAAATTACTATAGTAGATATATAATATCAAACTATAGGTTAAGAATATAATATGATTATATTCATTTATTAATTAATTGGTCGGTTATGTGACAATTGACTAAAAATTTCTCCTAAATCGTGCAATAGTGGGAAGATCAATTTTGGTTATTGTAACTAAAGAATAAAATGAAAATTGGTTTCATTTTGCAAAGAGTTCGAAAAAATCACTCAAAGTGGGAAAACGTCACGATCGCTTAGTTGAGAGCCTATACGATAGCGCCCATCACCTAAATGATCGCACACCAGCGTATTAAATGATCACACGCGTTCTCTAAACGATCGCTCACCTTCACTAAACGATCACTTAGTGTGCTGATTTTTCTAAATGATCGCTTACTCTTTACTAAACGATCGCTTAGTAAAACCTACACGATCGTATACCTTTCTCTAAGCGACGAGCACCTGACTATACAATAGTCACTTACTATCTCCCACTTGCTTGTCGTTCTACACAATCGTCCCTTTCCTCCTTCCTCTACCAATTCCATCAAAGTCCACTCTTTGGATTCTCACTCCAAGAATACCAAGGGCTTCAAGTAGTGGTGTCGTCCCTGTTTGCTACTTGCTCGTGTGCTGCTGTTCGTGTAGATGATTGTGCTGTTAGGCGACTGATTACTGGGTGATAAGGATCGTAGAGGAGTCGCTTCTACTGGATTGAATTCGAAGTGAAGACAATCTTCGACTGGTACGTTTACTCAATCCATTGTATTTTATTTGTCAAAACATGCCTATAATTAGTATTAAAATACATTCCTGTTTATTAGAATGTATGTGTGGTAATTCGATCACAATGAAATAGGAAAGATCTGAACGCGCTCATGGATACTCTTATTTAAGAGTTCCTTTAATTGGTACCAGAGCCAGGTTCTGATATTCTAATTTTATTGATGCAACGAATTGCATATACATTCATGGTGGGTGGATATCTACTTTCTGTTTAATGGTTAAATTGTTGGTGGATGTGTGGATTTATGGAGTTTTTTGGGATGTTACCTCTGTTTGATTTAATTCTTTTGCATTTTGGTTGATTGTAAAGGTTCCTGCATTTTTAAGCATAATTAATTATTATCGAGTCTGTAATTCAAAGTCAGTTTGAGTTTTGAGTGTTCATGAAGAGGTTCGAAGCAAAAATTGTAGTTCTTCGAGGAAGAAGATGATCAAGGGTTGATCGGGTCGTGTAGACGATGGGGTAAGTGATCGCTGAGTATCGGATGTTCAGGTATCGTCTAATGCGCGCGCATACTAGAAAATCGTTTAGCTCAACAAGCTTCATCGCTTAGTTACTGATTAAACGATCGCGGAGCAAATCGCATAGTAAATCATTTACCTTTCGCCGCATTAAGCGGTCACCTAGACGATCAGACTTCGCAGCCTTGTTGTCGTCTAAGCGATTGTTTAGCTTTTGTGCTATGGTCTAGTGTGTGCCAAGAGATCGTTTTCCTGTGGCGTTTACTAAACAATGGAGTTCTCCTGGCGGTTCAAGACCCGGTTTGCCTGAGAACCGGTTTTCTCAATGGAAAATGTAATAGATAGAGTTATTTCAACCCAATTCATTAATCTTTGGTTTAATACATGAGATGTATGGTTTTTTATATGTCATATGGTATGCACATATAGTAAATCCCACCTTAGGTTATGCATTGGTTATGCATCATCTCTTTATTGTAAATGTTATAATTTAGAGTAGCATGATTTAGTTATGTAAGAGCATGCTCATGCATCAAATAATATAATAGTTATATTTATGCATGCATAAAAAGTATTGACATGCATCATCTTTATATTATAATTGTTATAGTATAAGGGTGTATGGAAAACATGTTTGTTTGGTTATTACGAGTATATATAAAAGTTATGTATAGTAATGACCGAACATTACATGAAGCATGACACTGAGGTTTCTTTATAAGCGTTATAAACACCTAATTGTGCGCAATGTGTTTTAGTTGTTTCTTTTTAATGGTTTTAAAATGTTTAAAACTTGGATAACATAAATCTAAGATCATGGTTTTAATATGATTTGCAACCCTAAGGCTTTAATTTTTTTAATCAATTTAATTAGATTAAATTGACTAATAAAAGGTTAAAGTGTAGCAAATCTATCTATAAGGGATCTTTTGTCTAAGGTGGGTTCTATCTAGGCTGGAGTATTTAAGTTAATAGAAATGTAACATCCCTACCTGGGAACTTACTTGGAAAGGTGAATTAGATAGATTTGATGCATGCATACAAGTTAATGATAGTTCATTAAAATGTTTAAATGTGACTACTTAAACTTGTTCATAATTCATAGACAAAAGTTGTTTATGAGCGGACTTAAAAAGATACTTAGACTAAAATCAGTAGTCGGATTGTCTAGGTTAATGAACCCCCAGGTAGAATATTCAGTGGGAGGTACTTGGGGTATATGATGCTTCTCTTAAACCTTTCACGTTTCTCTTATATAGTCCACACCGTGAGATCTACCCTCGGCCTCATGGCATCTTGGGAGTATCCCCCTAAAGAATGGTGTTTGAGTAGGTCAATATTAAGGCGGATGGAAAGAGTGTTCATAATAAGTGGGAGCGGGAGGTGCGACAGCATATCCCTCGGTCTCCCTTGTTGGATTGAATAAAGTTTCTGCACATCGCCTTGAGGCACCCTGGGAGTGTCCCCCTATAGGATGACAGTTTTGCGCGTTTCTTTATTTGATCTCCAGTAAGAGGATAAGGTTACTGAAGGAAATCAAAAATGAGATTTTCGTGAGCAGTGGAAGCAAGACCATTCCAAATTACAATCATGAATCAAAAAATCATTTACAGTTGACTTCAAAACAAGAGGTTATACAATGTATAGAGAAGTTACAACATGAACATCAAATGTACAAAAGGAAAAACTATACTAACAACGGCAGAAGCGTCTCCACGCTCCGATGCACACTCTGATCGAACAAATCAACCACGAACACTCGATCTACACGACCACAACACCGAATGAACACAGCACGAACACTTCGCGCTCATCCTCAGCGATCTCCTCGGTCATGAACTCCTTCGCAACACGAACGGCTCTGCAGCACCACGAACGGCCTTCGGAAAACCTCGACGGTGTCGAGTTGAGTCTGACACCACCAACAAGGCGACCTTGCTATTCTCGATGTGAGAATCCATAGGGTGGGCTCTGTTCGAACTTGGTGTGAGGCAGACGAACGGAGGAAACAACGATCGCGTACATGACTGGGCAAGTGGGAGAAGTCGGAGACCTATCGTATAGGTTGATGCCCAATCGTTTCGATAAAGTTATGCGATCATCTAGAAAAAGCTATGCGATCGTTTAGCTCGGTTGATTCTACACGATCGTTTACCTTGGGCCAGCGATCGCCTAGCAAAGCTATGCGATCATTTAGTAAACACTGCACGATCGTTTAGCTCGCACCTGCACGATCGTTTAGCTCGCTCAGCCGTCGTTTAGTAAATCTATATTTACTTGATGACTTCCGTGAGTTTCTTTTCGCCGGAGAGAAAACTCAAATTCTTTTCAAACTTTTTTGTGAAATCTTCTGTAAAAACTTTTTTTTCAAAATAGGAAACCGATTTCCTTTTAAACTCACGGTTACCATGATCAATAACGACCCACTACTTTGGTTATTTAAAAGAAAAACTATTAATGATCTAATAATTAATATTCTTATAAACATAAATGATAACCAACTTATCGTACTATATTTATAACCTATAGTTTTAATATTTCATCTCATGAAACATATAAACCATAGTTCTTTTCTTATTCCATGGTACTTAATGTAAATCTCATTTACATCAATCCTCCACTAGATGTATCTCATATGTCATACCGATTATATCATATATAATCAAAATACCTTTTGTCAATTTGAACATTTCAAATCAACACCAAGAACTGATCCTTCAACATGAATCCAAACTACCAAGGGGACCTCATGGACCTGTAGATCTGAATCTCCAACGGTTCATGAATAACTGACTAAACTCTTTAGTTATGAGATCCACCATCCGTTAATTGCCAAGTACTCCACTAAAGACCGACAGCTGAACTCTCCTCACTACAGATATATTATGTGTCCATCTTAACCAATGAGCAGTGTGACAACCCTTCACAGATCCCTCGTAAGTACAGCTGGGCCAATAATCGTTATGCCCCTGTAGTTACATCTGTCTCCTTAAGTACCACTGATCCCTCTAATGAACATAAATCATAGTCCTATTATGACTGAGTCTTCTCTTCTAAAGAGAACCTGTGGCCACTATGTTCAAGCCCCAAAATCAGTCCTTAAAGGAGCAATCTTTCTACTTATCTCTGCTTCGGGAAAGGAGTGAATTCCATATTGTGGATTGAGTTCCCAGCTTCTAGATCAGACAAATCCCCAAGAAGGTAGGCATGTTGAGTTGGCAATCTGGCCACTCTCACCCATACTAATCAAAGGACTATCCTTAAAGGTAGGAGTTTACAAAATACTCAGGATTGAGGTCGTGTCACCTATGGTCGTTTAGGTGAGATGTAAGTCTCTAGTATCAATGGCGTTATATACAAAGTCTAGTCATCTCGTGGTCCAGGTCTTATACAAACTCGTTGTATAGGACACCCCTGCTCCACGTCTCCACACGAATGGTCAGGATCTATCATCTGTAGTAGTTTACAACACTTGCAAACCTCTACAAAGCAGACCGTATCCATAGTGTCACCAGGATCAGGTATCCCACCTTAATCCTTATACTACAAAACGATTTAGGTTATCACTTAAGGCATGATCCACTTGTATATCACATATACATGCTTAAGTTCACATAAGATAACCAAGGAGCTTTGTTTATTGGATATGAGTAAATGCCAGAATTAAATAACATTTATTTTATTCATTGAACAATGTGTATCTTTACAAAATAATGAGACTCCGGGAGAATTAGGATACCAATCCCAACAATCTTCCACTTGTTCTAATGACTCGGGAGATTAATGTACAATACAATATAAAAATGTACAATATATAATAAACTAGGGCATACCCCATATCATCTCCCACTTGCCCTAGACAAGATGCCACATGTCTTGCAGACTAGACTCTCTAGGTGACCCTCGAACACTTTAATAGTGAGGGCCTTTGTAAAGGGAACAACAACGTTGTGCTCCGATGTGATCTGCTCGACTATCACATCACCGCGACGCACAATCTCCCTGATCAGGTGATATTTCCATTCTATGTGCTTACCTCAACGATGACTCCGAGGCTCCTTCGAATTTGCCACAGCCCCGCTGTTATCACAATACAGTGTGATCGGCAAATCCATATTTGGAACAACTTCCAAATCTGTAAGGAACTTCCTCAGCCAAATAACCTCCTTGCTTGATGCTTCACCAAACTATAGCCCCTTCATTCAGAGTAAACACTGAACCCCATGTTGATTTGCGAGAATCTCGATTGGTCTGAAAGTCAGAGTTCGTGTATCCTGTAAGGATTAGATCCTTATCTCCATACACAAGCATGTAGTCCCTCGTTCTTCGAAGATACTTGAGGATCGTCTTGATCATCGTCCAGTGACCAAATCCTAGATTGGACTGATACCGATTGACAATCCCTACTGCATAGTAAATGTCGGGTATGGTACACAACATTGCATACATCATGCTTCCTACAGTAGAAGCATAGGGAATTCGTCTCATCTTCTCAACCTCTTGAGGTGTCTTAGGACATTGATCCTTAGACAGAACGATTCCATGCCTGAAAGGTAACAAACCCCTCTTGGAATCTTGCATCATGTACCTGATCAACATTTGATCAATGTACGATACTCGAGACGGGGCTAACCATTTGTTCTTGCGATCCCAAATGATCTGGATCTCGAGAACATACTGTGCCTCACCCAAATCTTTCATTTGGAACTGGGCAGCTAGCCTACTCTTAATGTCAGTCAAATATCCTACATCATTCCCAAGGAGTATGATATCATCCGCATACAGTACCAGGAAAGCAATTGAGCTATTGATGATCTTCTTGTAAACATAAGGCTCATCAACGTTCTGGTCAAAGCCAAACGACTTGACAGCAGTGTCAAATCTGATTTTCCAAGATCGAGATGCTTGTTTCAGTCTATAAATGGATCTATTAAGCTTGCAAACTTTTTGCTCTTGATTTGGAACTACGAACCCCTGTGGTTGAGTCATATAGATGGTCTCCTCAAGATTACCATTGAGAAAGGAAGTCTTAACGTCCATTTGTCATATTTCATAATCATAAAATGTGGCTATGGACAGGAGAATTTGGATAGACTTAAGCATGATAACAGGTGAGAAAGTTTCCTCATAGTCAACTCCCTCAACTGAGGTATAACCTTTTGCCACGAGTCTAGCCTTAAAGGTTTGCACCTTTCCATCTACACCTCTCTTTCACTTATAGATCCACTTACACCCAATAGGTATTACCCCATCAGATGGATCAACAAGCTCCCAAACGTTGTTGAAGTACATAGACTCCATTTCCTTGTTCATGGCCTTGACCCATTCATCTCTGTCAACATCTTCCATTGCTTTCTTAAAAGACAATGGATTCTCGACCCCATCATTCATAATGATGTTTTAGACTTCAGTCAAACCCATATAGCGATCCGGTGGGTTCATAACCCTCCCACTATGTCAAGGCAGTCTCAACTCTTGAGTTGGTTGACTAGACGTTCCGACCTCAACAACTCTTGTTGATCTTTCAGCCTGCTTAACAACTCTTGTTGAACCCTCAGCAGTCTCAGTCTCACTTGAGATCTCATGTAAAACGAGCTTACTTCGTGGCTTATGATCCCTCATGTGATTTTCTTCCAAAAAGATAGCATTAATGGAAACAAACACTTTGTTCTCACTCGCATCATAGAAGTATCCTTCTTTCATTTCTTTGGGATAGCCCACAAAGAGGCAAACCTTCGAACGCAGTTCCAACTTCTTTGGGTTAGTCACTAGCACATGTGCCGGATAGCCCTAAATCCGAAAGTGGCATAAACTACTTATACGGCCTCTCCATAACTCAATAGGTGTTTCAAAAACAATTTTCGAGGGAACATTGTTCAGGTATAACATGTAGTCTGCACTGCATAACCCCAAAACGAGTCTAGAAGATGAGCATAACTCATCATAGATCGAACCATATCCAACAAGGTCCTGTTTTTCCTTTCTGATACACCATTCTGCTGAAGTGTACCTGGGGCCGAGAGTTGGGACGCAATCCTATGTTTTATCATATAGTTTTAGAACTGGAGGTTCATATACTCTCCACCACGATCAGATCGTAGTGTTTTATCTTCTTACCTAACAAGTTTTCAACTTCAGCCTTATACTCCTTGAACTTATCAAGAGCTTCAGACTTACGTTGCATTAGGAAGAGATACCCAAACCTTGAATAATCATCTATGAAAAAGATGAAATATTCATACCTACCTCAAGCTCTAACATTCATCGAACCACAGAGGTCTGAATGTACAAGCTCCAAGGCTTCCTTGGCTCTGTAACCTTTTCCAGTAAAAGATCATTTGGTCATCTTACCTTCAAGGCATGACTCACATACCAGCAATGAATTTTCTTCTAAACTCTTTAGAAGTCCACTTTTGACCAACTTCTCAATCCTATTGAGGTTGATGTGAACTAACCTTAGATGCCAAAGATGGTCGTTTTCCTTTGGAGAAACCTTTGGTCTTTTAGTTGTTGTTGCCGTACTGAATATTTCAGTGTTAAACAAAGCTTTTATGACTAACGACCTTATTACATATAAGTTATTTTCCATTGAACCATAACCAATCTCCATTCCATTCTTGAAAATAAACACTTAATTCTCTGAAAAGGAGACGGTATAGCCTTGTTCAATGAGACAAGAAATCGAGATTGAGTTCCTCTTAATATGAGGAACTACAAAAACATTATCCAGTAACAGATAATGTTTCTTGTCAACAAATAACTTCAGCCTGCCTACAGCAACAGCTAAAACAACCTTATCATTACCGACTCGAAGAGTCATCTCTCCCTGTGGCAACGTTTTCTAGGAACTAAATCCTTGGTAAAAGGAACTGACATGATTGGTGGCACCTGAATCTAGGATCCAGGCAGAATCATCATTCTCTACCAGACATGTCTTCAAGACCAATAAATCATATTTACTGTCTTGTCTCCTCTTTTGGAGAATAGAGGGATGGAGGTCATTTTCCACGAAATTCGTTTCACATGATTTTTTCTACTGTAATAAATTGGTCATTTTTAAAAGCTTTAAATAGAAATACTAATGGGTTGTTGAAAAGAAACACACATTAACCTACGTTAGGTTTTAAGCAAATACTAGTTGTAAAACAAAACAACATCCAATAAGGTTTTAACAAAACTAACATGAACCCCGTGTGACATCTAGTTTCGCAATGACGCTTCAAAGGTTTAGGACAAAAGCCGCCGAAGGGAGGTCAATCATCCCTCCTCTGAATTGAGAAGATCTCAAGCAGTCATTAATATCAGAGCAACTCTGGTTCCTATAACGACAAGCCATCATTGATTTGGCCAAGAAATCGTTAACTTACTTAACAATCTCCCCTAAGTGTGACTCGCCATTTTAAGCCCAAATTCGTCCCAAAAGGTCAATCCGATGGGAAAAAATCCGATTGAGGCAAAACCTAAAGCGACCTATCCATTTCTAGAGTTCACCTTGATATTGACCAACTGCACAAAACCCATCCGAGGGGGGCCGCATCGAAGGCGACACGAGGGCATACAGAATGATCTCACAGTGTGAACCAATGACAGAGACCATAGAACGTGTTGGCACACACCCTTCACCCACTTACTATAAATACTCTCTTTATCCATTTTGATATTGACTCATACAAACACCATTCGAAAGGGGATGCATCCTGGGGCATCTCGAGGCCAAGCATGAATCTCACGGTGTGAACATACAGGGAGTAATGTGAGTGGAATCATAGACATATCTGATACGCATCCTCCTCCCACTGAGTATTTTATAACCTAGGGTTTAGTTTACTTAGAAAAAACATGGCTAAGGATTTTAACTAAGTGACTTTTTGGTTTTCCCAAGAGTAACATTTACCTTGGATAGTTGAACAACTTTTGATCATCATCCATTAAACTCTTTAACGGAGTCTTTGACCAAAACGTCGCATGCTTGTTGAAAATTTATCTAATTCACCTTTCCAGGTAGGTTCCCAGGTAGGGGTATTATGTTTCCGTCAACTTAAGTATCCCAGCGTAGCCAGAACCCGCCTTAGACAAAAGGTTCGTTACAGATAGATTTACAAGAAATTTAATCTTTTATTCCAACCAATTTAATCCTATTAAACCGATTTTAAAAGATTAATCTAGGTTACTAAACTCTTTAAAACCATTTGAACTTAGGTCTATCTCAATCCAATTTTAAAACCTTTTTAAAAAACTTGAGTTCACCCTAAGTTCGCATACAACTCTGAATTATTGATTTTAGGTCTAATTTCCTTTATAACACTTATAAATAGAAACAACCACAACGTGAAGCTAACACATGAAAGGCATTCATAACGCTTATAAACGGCCTAAGTGTCATGCTCAATACATTGTCCATTCATTGCTACTTCTTTTATATAACACTTATAAAAAACCGCAATGAAACAAACAAAACCTTGTTCCATTCACCCTTAGACTATAACACTTATAAAAAAAGGATGATGCATGATAATGCTCACTGCATGCAAAATATAACTCTTATATTTCATGATGCATGGACATGCTTTTAAGTAATTTCTTCATGCAATATTATAACATTTATAATACATGATGCATGAGTAATTGCACAACCTAAGGTGGATTTTTAACTATATGAAAAAAATTTTGACATATAAGTACCATACATCACATGTAAAAGCAATAAGAGATGATGAACTAGGTAAAATTACCTTAAAACACAAAAGGGAAAGCTAACTATTACAAAGACAAGGAGTCTCCGGTTCAAACAGGCGAACCAGCTCTTGAACCGCTCGACAAAGCATCGCTTCTTCAACATCCATCGTGTATAAAGCAACCCGTGATCGTCTACATGATAAAACAAACCCTTCGTTCTATCGCTTACCAGCGCTCTAGAGTTAAACGATAGTTTAGCATCTACTATACGATCGTCTAGAAAAATCCAAACGATCGCTTAGTTATTACTACACGATCGTGTACCTTTACTAAGCGATGAAGTTTGAAGTACACGATTGCTTAGCGCACTCCATACGACGCCCGCCTTCTGCGATCGTCTAAGCGACTATGATGCCACGAAGCACCATCGCCTAAGCGATCGCTTAGCTAGCGTCTCCATATCGCATACGTGCGATCGCATAGGTAGTAACGAAGCGATGAAGCTTGCTAACTACATGATCATCTAGTGCACGCCTTTTACTAAATGACGAGCATCACATGCTCGGATCGATTAGAAAATACTATACGATCCTAAAAAAAAAAAAAAAAAACTAAACGACCGCTTAGTAAAATCCCTACAATCGTTTACCTGAGGCTACATGATCCGATCAACGCTTGATCTTCTTCTTCGTTGAAAACTACATCGCCATGCGCCGAAGATTCATCAAGAACGACTTGACGAACCCAAACTTTTCAAATTACAGACTTGATTGCAAAGTTAATTTCGCCCAAAAACGCAGGGGCCCTTACAATTAACATAGTTTTAACAAAAAAGGCAATTTAAACCGAAACATTCATCAAATTCATCCACAAATGCAAAAAACAGTTAACTACAAATGCAGAAACCCACCGCGACTGTAAAAATTGTTCAATTCAGATCAGTAATTTGAAATATCAGAGAACCTGATTTTGATACCAATTAAAGGAAATCGGAAACGAGATTTCTGTGAGCAGCGGAAGCAAGACCATTCCAAATTACAATCATGAGTCAATAAATCATTTACAGTCGACTTAACAAACGGTTATACAATGTATAGAGAAATTACAGCATGAACATCAAATGTACAAAAGAAAAAACTATACTAACAATGGCAGAAGCGTCTCCACGCTCCGATGCGCACTCTGATCGAGCAAAGCAACCATGAACACTCGGTCTACATGACCACAACACCGAATGAACACAGCACGAACACTTCACGTTCGTTCTCAACGATCTCCTTGGTCACGAACTCCTTCGCAACACGAACAGCTCCACAGCACCACGAACGGCCTTCGAAAAACCTCGACGATGTTGAGTTGAGTCTGACACCACCAACAAGGCGACCTTGGTATTCTTAGTGTGAGAATCCAAATGGTGGGCTCTGTTTGAACTTGGTGTGAGGCAGACAAATGGAGGAAACAATGATCGCATACACGACTAGGCAAGTGGGAGAAGTCGGAGACCTATCGTATAGGTCGATGCCCAATCGTTTAGATAAAGTTATGTGATCGTCTAGCAAAAACTATGCGATCATCTAGCTCTATCATTTAGCTCGGTCGATTCTACACGATTATTTACCTTGGGCCAGCGATCGTCTAGCAAAACTATGCGATCGTTTAGTAAACATTGCACGATCGTTTAGCTCGCACCTGCACGATCGTTTAGCTCGCTCAGCTGTCATTTAGTAACTCTGTATTTACTTGATGACTTCCGTGAGTTTCTTTTTGCCGGAGAGAAAACTCAAATTCTTTTCAAACTTTTTTGTGAAATCTTCTGTAAAAACTTTTTTCAAAATAGGAAACCGATTTCCTTTTAAACTCACGGTTACCATGATCAATAACGACCCACTACTCTGGTTATTTAAAAGAAAAACTATTAATGATCTAATAATTAATATTATTATAAACATAAATGATAACCAACTTATCATACTATATTTATAACCTATAGTTTTAATATTTCATCTCATGAAACATATAAACCATAATTCTTTTTCTATTCTATGGTACTTAATGTAAATCTCATTTACATCAATCCTCCACTAGATGTATCTCATACATCATACCGATTATATCACATATAATCAAAATACCTCTTGTCAATTTGAACATTTCAAATCAACACCAAGAACTGATCCTTCAACATGAATCCAAGCTACCAAGGGGACCTCATGGACTTGTAGATCCGAAGCTCCAGCGGTACGTGAATAACCGACTAAACTTTTTAGTCACGGGATCCACCATCCATTAACTGCCAGGCACTTCACTATAGACCGACAGTTGAACTCTCCTTACTACAGATATATTATGTATCCATCTTAACCAATGAGTAGTGCGATAACCCTTCATAGATCCCTCGTAAGTACAGCTGGGCCAATAATCGTTATGTTTCTGTAGTTACATCTATCTCTTTAAGTACCACCGATCCCTCTAATGAACATAAATCATAGTCCTACTATGATTGGGTTTTCTCTTCTAAAGAGAAGCTGTGGCCACTATGTTTAAGCCCCGAAATCAGCCCTTAAGGGAGCAATCTCTTTACTTATCCCTACTTCGGGAAAGGAGTGAATTTCATATTGTGGATTGAGTTCCTAGCTCCCAGATCAGACAAGTCCCTAAAAAGGTAGGCATGTTGAGTTGGCAATCTAGCCACTCTCACCCATACTAATCAAAAGACTACCTTCAAAGGCAAGAGTTCACAAAACACTCAGGATTGAGGTCGTATCACCTATGGTCGTTTAGGTGAGATGCAAGTCTCTAGTATCAACGACGTTATATATAGAATCTAGTCATCTCATGGTCCAGGTCTTATACAAACTCTTTGTATAAGACACCCTCAGTCCACGTCTCCATAGAATAGTCAGGATCTACCATCTGTAGTAGTTTACAACACTTACAAACCTCTACAAAGCGGCCGTATCCGTAGTGTCACAAGGATCAGGTATCCCACCTTAGTCCTTATACTACATATCGATTTAGGTTATGACTTATGGCATGATCCACTTGTATATCACATATACATGCTTAAGTTCACATAAGATAACCAAGGAGCTTTGTTTATTGGATATGAGTAAATGTCAGAATTAAATAACATTTATTTTATTCATTGAACAATGTGTATCTTTACAAAACAATGAGACTCCGGGAGAATTAGGACACCAATCCCAATAGTTACTTAGTCTCTTGACCTAATCTACTTCTTCCTTACGGTGGGCTCATTAAGGCAGGACTCTGGCACCGAAAGCGAGGGGTCACACTTACGCGAAATTGTTAAAGGTTAACAGTTCTGGACCGAATAAATGGTGGTTGTTACGTTCAGTTCCAAGAGTTTGTTTTGCCTAATGTTTGAGAGGTTTCATCCCAGTGAAGGGGCATCTGATCACCCCACCGATGACGTTTTTCCTGCCTCGCTTAGGCATCATTGCAAAATAGAAGTCTTATATTTAGGGTACTTGAAACTGTTTTGCAAAATTAATTGGTTAAAATGTGGTTTAGCAAAATCTAATTAAAGTTTTGTTCGTTTTTAAGCAACAGTATTTTAAAAATGGCCACAACCACTTTAACTTTGCTAAGTGCTGAGAAATTAACTGGCGATAACTTTTCAACATGGAAATACATGATCATGACAATATTGATCATCGAGGATCTCATGTTTTCCCTTATAGAGGTTTGTCCTCCTATTCTAGATTCGAATGCCGCTCGAAATGTTCAGAAGGCATATGAACGATGGACACAGGCGAATGAGAAGGCCCGAGCCTATATCTTGGAAAGTCTTTCTGAAGTCTTGGCCAAGAAGCATGAGCCCATGGTCTCAACGCATGAGATCATGGAGTCCTTACGGGGAATGTTTGGACAACGGTCTGAACAGCTCATGCACGAGGCTCTTAAGTATATATTCAACTACAAAATGGAAGAAGGCAGCTCTGTTCGTGAACATGTGCTTAACATGATGGTCCACTTCAATGTGGCGAAGTTGAATGGGTTTACCATCGATGAAGGCGGTAAGGTTAGCATAATCCTGCATTCTTTTCCGTAGAGTTTTCTGCACTTTGTTAGTAATGTGATTCTTAACAAAGTGAAATACAACCTTACAACTTTCCTCAACGACTTGCAGACCTACCAATCTTTACTATAAAATAAGGAGAGTAAGAAAGGTGAGGCAAATGTTGTTTCATCTTCCAGGACGTTCCATAGAGGTTCAACCTCAGGAACGAAGTCTGCACCTTCTACTTCTAACTTTGCAAAGGGGAAGAAGAAGAAGGGTGGTAAGGGAAAAGAGAAGGCGCCTGCTAACCCCCCACCTATCGCCCCAAGAAGGCATCCACCGCCGGTTGAAAAGGGAATGAGTTTCCACTGTAGCTAGGATGGACCCTGGAAGAGGAACTGTCCTCGTTGGTCGAAGGAAAAGAAGGCTGCCAAGGCTAAGACCAAGGTAGATAAAGGTAAATATGATTTACTTGTACTTGAAACTTGTTTAGTGAAGAATGATGATTTTGTCTGGATAATTGATTCGGGTGCCACTAATCATGTTTGTTCTTTTTTTCAGGGGATTAGATCCTGGCGACAATTGGAGGCTGGTTAGTTACGATGTGAGTAGGCATCGGGCACGTTGTCTCAACTGTGGTAGTGGGAGGGATCCAATTATCTTTACAAAATAGGTTTCTAATT
This sequence comes from Benincasa hispida, assembly GCF_027475165.1. Lineage (NCBI taxonomy): Eukaryota > Viridiplantae > Streptophyta > Magnoliopsida > Cucurbitales > Cucurbitaceae > Benincasa > Benincasa hispida. Next base: position 97,362,132 of record NC_143486.1, read on the forward strand.
TTGATTGATGTATATATTGTTCTTGAACTTAAGAGGAACCTAATTTCTGTAAAGTGCTTGCTACAATGTAAATACACTGTTTCGTTTAATGTGGATAAAGCGTTTATTCATAAAGATGGTGTTAATATTTGTATAGCGTATCTGGAAAGTAACTTGTATATGCTAAGGCTGTTAGCCAATAGTTCCCTCCATAACATAGAATTGTCTAAAACTGCTGTAACTCAAACTAAACATCGACGTATTTCTCCAAAAGAAAATGTCCAACTTTGGCACTTGATAACGGGCAGAAATGCACGTTATTACAGTGCTAAGTTCTTAAACAATGTTGGCTTGCGTTGATAAAATATGTTAGATTGCGTCCAAAAAGCATTAAGTTCATAACATTGCGGTCGCATGCGTCCATCGCATAGAAACAATTAACTTTTGTGTTTTTATGCAGAATATGCATTGACGCAAGGCGAAAAGCACGATCACAAGAAATCAACGGTCAAGCATAGCATTACCGCAAAGCTTTGCGGTGATTTGTGTTCACAAACATCTGCTCAAGAAGGATTGCCGCATAGAGTCGGCGCAACTTGGTGGGCTCATCTGGGTGAAAGGCATAACTAATCATGATGGGATAGAAAGTTAATGACGGTCGAATCCGAATTAAGTTGACAAGCCGCTAACGATAACAAAGTATACTCAGCTTTTCGGTGACAAATATTCGGCGCATCAGTCAGAGAATTAAAGCCATCCCATCTGTGCAATCATAAGAGAGAAGCTGCCCTTCACCTTGAAGCTCTATAAATACCGAAGGCATCCTTCAGAAAAGGGGTTCACGAGTTCAGAATTCAGCAAGTCTTTGTTCATAGCTTTAGCCGTGTTCATAGTTTTCTTTTATTTTTAAAGCGGAGCAAGAGAAGAGCTTAGACGCTAGAAGATCGCTCAAGGCAACTCGAGAGAGAACTCAAAGGCATAGAAAGCAGAGAGCAAGCCAACTCTCGCGAGAGCGAGATTATCTTTTGAACACGAATAGAAAAGACAGTGTAAAAGCCTGGGAAGCAAGAGATTGCTACCAGGCTCTTTATTCTCTTCTTGCATTGTTATTTTGTACTTCAACTTTATATTTATACAATGGAAATTCTTATTCTACATCTGTTCACTCTCTTAGCACGCATGAGTAGCTAAATTTATTGAATGGGTTGAGAAGAACTAAGCTAACATGACCTAGGATCTTCATCGAATGCGATTATCTTGTTTTATGTTGTGCCCAACACCCATTTAGAGCTACTCGAGAGAGAGTCTAAAGAAAGAATCTGAGACTTTAGAGAGCTAGGTTAGAATTTAGACTTGAGAGAGCAAGATTAGATCTGCATAAACAAGAGATAGGGACTTAGAGATAAGCTCTGTTTGTTAACCTGCATCGCATGCACCCTAGAGATAAGTATGATATTATATGGTCGCCTTATTTGTGTATGTGTCATTTTGTCATCGCATAAATAAGAATAGAAGCTTATGTGTAGGTCCTATAGACTTATCGCATATATCGCATGCGCTCTAGCCTTAGAAGCCGTAGCATTCACATCGAGAGATGGTTTACTATTGTATGTGTGTTGCATGATCGCATAGCAGGAACACATCCTAGGAAGTGTTAGTCGAAACCCTTCTCAACTCATTCACCCCATATTCATCGCATCTTCCATTTTATCAATTCTTTTCGAAACTTCACCGCATTTGTTTATTTTTATTACCACAACAACAATCCAAACAACTACTTGATTTATTTGGCTACCGCAAAGTCTTCTGAAAAATTACCACCGCATATTATTTTTCCATGTCCCTAAGTTCGAACCTGGACTTACCAAGAAACTTAGTGAGGTTTACACTTGGATTCCACTGAGAAAACTTGAGTGCTCAACACATTTTCATCATCGCATTTAATCCATAATTCCACCTCATAAAATAACGCATCAAGTTTTTGGCGCCGTTGTTGGGGACTTCGGCAAAGCAGTGTGCTAACGGTAATTTTTCTGATTTCTGTGCAGCTCTCAATCTCTGGCGAATTATGACATGGAGATTGAGAGAACATTTCGATGAAGACTGAGAGACAACCGCCAACAACAAGACTGAACCCCAAGAATGGAGGAATAACCGGAAGAAAGGGCCGCAAACGCGAACAATATAATGGCCAACCCCATCCTTTTGGCGAATGACCGCAATAGACCCATTCGGGACTATGCATCACCCAACTTCTACGATTTCTCTCTAGGAATCATGAGGCCAGCGTTAGATGTATCGAGGTTTGAAATGAAGTTAGTAATGTTGCAGATGATCCAGGCTGCTGAGCAGTTTGGAGGAAGGCGTGGCGAGGACCCGCACACTTACCTCTAGAGCTTCATAGAAATCTGCAACACTTTTGTGTTCCTAAACATCTCTACTGAACAAGTTCGACTAACTTTATTTGCATTTTCTCTATGTGATCAGGCGAGAAAATGGACGTATTCCCTCAAGTCGGGAGAGATCACTTCTTGGAAACAGATGGTGGAAAGGTTTATGAAGAAGTATTTCCCACCAATTGAGAACGCTAGGGGAAGGAGATTAATAACAAATTTTCAATAAGAAGATGACAAATTTTGAACCAGAAGATGACGAATCGCTCAGCGATGCCTGGGCGAGGTTCAAGCGGTTGGTAAGAGATTGTCTACATAATGGCTTATCAGACTGCCTGCAAATAGAGATTTTTTACCAAGGACTGAATCCCTCTTCGCAGACCGCTGCCAATGTGACAGCCGCTGGTGGTCTGCTAGACAAAACATATGAAAAGGCAAAGAGTATACTTGATTGCATTTCCAAAAATCACGAGGATTGGTGGGAAAGCGATTAGAGATTAAGAATAAAAGATAATAACGTAAACAACGGGGCCATCGCATCCCTTCAAAACTAGATGACTGCGATGATGAGCACATCACAATTAATAACACGAGAACGAAGAAAGGGCAGGTCAACATAATTGCTCAAACGACCGCAAATTGTGTCATTTGCGGAGACGCTCATTCGATGGAGGAATGCCCAGTAAACTGCATGCTTCATAAATAATAATCCCTATTCCGATACATACAACCCCGGGCTGAGAAACCACCCAAATTTTGCATGGAAAAATCAACAACAAAGCTTTCAATTAGTGGCGCAAAAAGGAGGGCCACCCAAATTTTTCTCGCAAAACAATGGTCCAACCATAGTCAAGTTAGCAGCTCGTAAACACCGCAATCTTCGTCCTTAGAGAGCTTGTTGAAACAGTACATTGAGAAAAACGAATCAGTGCTTCAGAATCAAGCAACATCTATTATAAATCTCGAAATTCAACTGGGACAAATTGCAAGCGAGCGGAAAAATAGACCGTAAGGAGCATTGCCGAGCTCAACTGAGCTTCCTCGCAATGCTGGGGGTACTGGGAAGGAACAATGCTTAGCAGTCTCCGTGCTAAGCGACAAAATGACTATGGAAGTAAGGGAAAAACCCATCGCAACCAACTTGAATGCGGTGACAACCAAGGACTCGTTGACCTATAGTTTGGAAAAGCTCGAGAAAATGAACCCCGAAGTTGCGTCCACCCTCAAGCCTCCAGATCTTGAGACAGAAGAAGTCCAACCACCAGCAGCTCCGCAAAGATTGAAAGAGAAAAAAAAATGATGAAGACAATATCACAATAGTGGCAATAACGCAAAATGCTATGATCACACCAAAAATGGGCGACCCAGGAATCTTCACGATACCATCCTCCATTGGAGGGATCTATAGTGGCCAAACACTATGTGATCTTGGGGCGAGTATAAACATAATGCCACTATCAATCTTCAAACGATTGAGTATTGGTACACTCACGCCCACAACGAAAACTCTCTTACTTGCGGACAGATCCCGAATACATCCTGAAGAAGAGTTGAAAAATGCCACAATCTCAATTGATAAATTCATCCTGCAGGCAGACTTCTTCATTTTGGATTATAAAGCGGAAGAATATGTGCCCATCATATTGGGATGACCATTCCTTTCGACCAGTCGCGCTCAAATTGATGTGCGCAAGGGGAAGATCGTAATGAACATTCATAGAAAAAAGCTCCGGATTAAAGCAGTCAAGATCCCAGAGGACAAAGAAAAGAGGGAAAAGCCACCATGGACATGAAAAGACCAGCCTAGAATAAGCAGTCCTTGAGTTACTATATAACTTAACCTCATCAGGGACGCAACTCTTTTGAATATCCTTTTTCCTGCAGCAATACTTCATGAACTTTCATCATACTAGTTATTATCTATCACCGCAATTACTTTGTTGTTATCTGCACTTTTCTTATTCTAAAAAAAAATGTGATCGTGCTAAACGATTGCAGTAAAAGAGTTTGTTTTGTTTAATATTATTTGACCCTCTCACTGTTTTTCTTGCAACGATCGAGGCGAACAATTGCGGAGGCATTACACGAAGAAGCAACTTATCTTATTTCGTCACCGCAATCCAATGAAGGAAGATCGCCACAAAGTAGGATGCGTAACAAACAATGCAAGCGACAACGCAAATTTGGGGGTTGTATTCTTCCTTAACTTTATTCCAAATTCTGCACTATCGCATCACATTTTAATTTTAAAAGTTTTTATCATCGCATCATCTTTGATTACCGTAATCATTTAACATTGATAAATTTAGTAAGTCGCTGCATGCTGTCTCGTTGTCAATTATGATTTCAATGATGAAACACATGCTTCTATTTTTTCATATATACTAGAATTAACTTAATCTTAGAAAAGTCATCTCATGAAATATTTCTAGAAGTTATTGGTCTGCTAACTTTCTTTCAAACTCCCTTTACAAATTTCCTAAGAACACTGCATGACTTCTTTCAATCTTTTGGCAATGAAGACATTGCCGCATTTTAAATTTGGGGGTGAGGTATTTATTTTTCGACCTTGCTACTTTTAGCTTTATGAAAAAAAAAATTCTGAGAATAACAACTCCACTGTCAACGCAATGGGGAAACCTATGTTGATAAGAGTTAAGTTGTGAAGGGCACTTACCCGTAGTTGAATGTCCTCATGACACACGTGGGGGCAAACCAAAATGAAAGTAAGTCGCCAGAATCAACGCATAAATAAATGACCGCAACTCCGCTGCCAAGTAGGTATGAGTTTAGTTTGAGAAAGAGCGCATTGCTCGTAGTTGGATGTCCGCATGACACACGTGGGGGCAAGCCAAAACGAAGGCAAGGCACTTGGATCAGCGCAAGGTCAGAAAAAAATAATAATAATGTCAAGAAATATGCAAGGATAAAAACCATTTGACACCCTGGTGGAAAAGTTTTCTTTTTGAAATAAATCATGCGATGTCCTGGAATTTAGTAAAGTCCTTTTGAAGGTTAAACTTGTGGTCCTTAGGTCTTAGAAATATTTTAAGAGGAGACTGGAATAAGACTTGAGGAAATTTTGGTGTATAGGATTTGAATGAAGTATCCTTAAGAAATCTAGAAAAAGAAATTGCGATCGACTTGCCAAAGGAAATCTTTAACTTATGCTTGAGGACAAACATTATTTAAATTTGGGGGTGTGATAACGGGTAGAAATGCACATTCTTACAGTACTAAGTTCTTAAACAATGCTGGTTTGCGTTGATAAAAGATGTTAGATTACGTCCAAAAAGCATTAAGTTCATAACATTGCGGTCGCATGCGTCCATCACATAGAAACAGTTAACTTTTGTATTTTTATGTAGAATATGCATTGACGCAAGGCAAAAAGCGCGATCACAAGAAATCAACGGTCGAGCGCAGCATTACCGCAAGGCTTTACGGTGATTTGTGTTCGCAAACATCTACTCAAGAAGGATTGTCGCATAGAGTCGATGCAACTTGGTGGGGGCATCTGGGTGAAAGGCATAATTAATCACAATAGGAGAAAAAGCTAACGATAACAAAGTACACTCAGCTTTTCGGTGATAAATATTCGGCGCATCAATCGGAGAATTAAAGCCATCCCATCTGTGCAATCATAAGAAAGAAGCCGGCCTTCACCTCGAAGCTCTATAAATATCTAAGGCATCCTTCAAAAAAGGGGTTCACGAGTTCAGAATTCAGCAAGTCTTTGTTCATAGCTTTAGCCGTGTTCATAGTTTTCTTTTATTTTTAAGGCGAAGCAAGAGAAGAGCCGAGACACCGGAAGATCACTCAGGGCAACTTGAGAGAGAACCCAGAGGCGTAGAAAGAAGAGAATGGGCCGACTCTCGCGAGAGCGAGATTATCTTTTGAATACGAGTAGAAAAGACAGTGTAAAAACCTGAGAAGAAAGAGATTGCTACCATGCTCTTTATTCTATTCATGCATTGTTATTTTGTACTTCAACTTTATATTTATACAATGGAAGTTCTTATTCTACATCTGTTCACTCTCTTAGCACGCATGAAGCTAAACTTATCGAATGGGTTGAGAAGAACTAAGCTAACATGACCTAGGATCTTCATCGCATGCGATTATCTTGTTTTATGTTGTGCCCAACACCTATTTAGAGGTACTCGAGAGAGAGTCTAAAAAAAGAACCTGAGACTTGAGAGAGCTAGGTTTAGAATCTAGACTCAAGAGAGCAAGATTAGATCTGTATAAACAAGAGATAGGGACTTAGAGATAAGCTCTTTTTGTCAACCTGCATCGCATGCACCCTAGAGATAGATATGATATTATGTGGTCGCCTTATTTGTGTGTGTGTCATTTTGTCATCGCATAAATAAGAATAAAGGCTTATGTGTAGGTCTTATAGACTTATCGCATATATCGCACGTGCTCTAGCCTTAGAAGCCGTAACATACGCATCGAGAGATGGTTTACTATTGTATGTGTGTTGCATGATCGCATAGCATGAACGCATCCTAGGAAGTGTTAGCCGAAACCCTTCTCAACCCGTTCACCGCATACTCATCGCATCTTCCATTTTATCAACTCTTTTTGAAACTCTGTTGCATTTCTCTATTTTTATTACCGCAACAACAATCCAAATAACTACTTGATTTATTTGGTTACCACAAAGTCTTCTGAAAAATTACCACTACTTATTGTTTTCTCAAGTCCTTGAGTTCGACTCTGGACTTACCAGGAAACTCAGTGGGGTTTACACTTAAATTCCACTGAGAAAACTTGAGTGCTCAAAGAATTTTCATCATCGCATTTCATCCATAATTCCACCTCATAAAATAAAGCATCAGCACTTTCGATTAGGGTACATCAATCCCAGTAGGATTGAGAGATTGGTGAAGAATAGACTTTTAAGTGAGTTAGAAGAAAATTCTCTACCGGTATGCAAAACTTACCTTGAGGGTAAGATGACTAAACAACCTTTTACTGAAAAAGGTTATCGAGCCAAAGAGCCTCTTGAGTTAGTACATTCTAACTTTTATGGTCCTATGAATGTGCGAGCCCGAGGTGGCTGTGAGAATTTTATCAGTTTTATTGATGATTACCCTAGGTATGGGTATGTTTATCTTATGCAATGAAAGTCTGAATCCTTTGAGAAATTCAAAGAGTTCAAGGCTGAAGTTGAAAACGCATTAGATAGACGGATTAAAACACTTTGATCAAATCGAGGTAGAGAGTTTTTTTAAACTCGGCATTCCAAGACTATTTGATAGAACATGGAATCGTTTCCCAACTCTCAGTGTCGAGTACACTTCAGCAAAATGGTGTAGTGAAGAGGAGAAATATGACCTTGTTGGAAATGGTTCGTTCGATGAAGAGTTACGCTTCCTTACCGGACTCGTTTTGGGGTTTCACAGTGGAGACTGTGGTATACATACTCAACTATGTTCCCTCCAAGAGTGTTGCGAGAACACCTCTAAAGTTGTGGAACGGACGTAAAGCTAGTTTACATCACTTTCACATTTGAGGTTGCCCTACACACGTGCTTGAGGCATATCCCAAGAAGTTGGAACCACAGTCGAGGTTATGCCTCTTTGTAGGCTGCCCAAAGGTACACGAGGGAGTTATTTTTATGATCCATCGAAAAATAGGGTGTTTGTTTCCACGAACACTACTTTCATGGAGGAGGATCATATAAGGGAGCATAGTCCACGTAGTAAAGTCGTGTTGCGTGAGCTTTCCAATGAAACTACTGAAACTTCAACAAGAGTTGTTGAAAAGCCTGCTACATCAACAAGAGTTGTTGATGGTAGTTCATCTAGTAGGTTGATGCATTGTTTTATGTGATGAAATAATGGAATGAATTGCGATGATGGAAATGCGTTGAGCAACAAGTTTTCTCAGCAGAATCCAAGTATAAATTCCACTGAGTTTTTTGGTAAGTCCAAGGTCAAACTCAGGGACTAGGGAAAATAGTATGCGGTGATAATTTTCAAGAAGACTTTGTTGTAACGAATAAATCAAATAGTTGTTTTTGGGTTGTTGTTTGCGGTATAAAAAGTATGTGGAAGATTTGAGAAAATATTGATTATGCAGTAGATACACTGAGTATGCGGAGGAACGAGTTGAGAAGGTCTTTAGCTAGCGTTTCCCAGGAATGCGTCAAACTATGCGATCATGCTACACTCATGCGACAGTAAATCATTTTCGAATGCAAATGCAGTGCTCCTAGTTCTATGACGCATGTGATGAATGTGATAATGTCCATTGAGTTTATTTCTAAGTCTTTAATTTTTGCCTATGCGATGATGCAAGATACACACAACGACAAGGTGACAGCACGCAATCATAACCTATCTCTAGGATACATGCGATGCGTTAATAGTAAACAGTGCTTATTCTTAAGCTCCTATCTCTTGATTATGCGTTCTAATCTGACTCTCCCGAGCCTAGATTCTAACCTAACTTTTCCAAGCCTAGATTCTGTCCTTAGACAACCCTCCCGAGTATCTCTAATGGACGAATGATGCATACATAATACAAGATAATTGCATATAATGAAGATCCACAGTTATGCTAACTAAGTGATTCTCAACCCATTCGGCAGATTTAGCTACTCATGCATAATAAACATAGAGTGAACAGATATAAAGAAGTGGATTGCATTTCTATAGATAAGTTTAAGTACAAAATGACAATGGAAGATAAGGATAGAGAGTCTGGTAGCAATCCATTGCTTCCCAAGGCTTTTACACTGTCAACTCTATTATGTTCAAAAGATATTCCTGCTTCTGCAGGAGCTGGCCCTCTCTCCGATCTTGATGCTTCCGGCACTCTTCCAAGTTCACCGGAATGATCTCTCGGCACAATCTCGTTTCTTTTGCTTCCGCCTTAAATAAAAGAAAATCCAAGAACAAGGCTACTTCTAACTATGGAGAAATTTATCTAACTGTTGAACTGGACGAATGAACGAACCCCTTCTCTGAAGGTTGCCTTCGGTATTTATATAGCGTCAGGGTGAAAGGCTTCTTCTCTCTTATGATTGCATTGATAGGATGACATTAATTCTCTGTCTGATGTGCCAAATATTTGTCACCGAAAAGTTGAGTATACTTGCTACAGTAGTTCGTTAGCGGCTTGTCAACTTAATTCGGACTCGACCGTCATTAGCTTTCTGTCCCATCGTGATTTATTATGATTTTCACCAAGTTGCGCCGACTCTATGCGGCAATTCTTCTTGAGCAGATTTTTGCGAGCACAAATCACCGCAAAGCCTTGCGGTAACGATGCGCTTAACCGTTGATTTCTTGTAATCACATTTTTCACCTTGTGTCAACGCATATTCTGCATATAAATACAAAAGTTAACTATTTTCATGCGATGAACGCATGCAACTGCAATATCATGAACTTAATGCTTTTTGGACGCAATCTTATATATTTTATCAATGCAAACCTACATTGTTTAATAACTTAGTACTGTAATAACGTGCATTTCAGCCTGTTATCATAGGTCAGTTCCATCTCAAGAGTTGAGAGAACCTCAACATAGTGGGAGGGTTGCGAACCCGTTCGTTCGCTAGCTAGGTTTCACGGAAATCCTTGCTATGTTAGAAGATGGCGACATTGAGGATCCGTTGTCTTATTAGAAGGCAATGGAGGATGTAGACCGGGATGAATGGGTCAAAGCCATGAATCTCAAGATGGAATCGATGTACTGTCGTTCAGGCATGGAGTTACTTTGTCTAAGGAAATGTGTCCTAAGACGCCTCAAGAGGTTGAGGAAATGAGATGGGTCCTATATGGGTATGCCGTTGGCAGTTTGATGTACACGATGCTCTATACTTGTCCAAACATCTGCTACACTATGGGCATAGTCAGTAGGTATCAGTCTAACCCAAGCCAGGGTCACTGGACCGCAGTGAAGAACAACCTCAAGTATCTTCGGAGAACGAGGGACTACATGCTCGTGTATGGTTCGAGGGATTTGATCCTTACAAGATACACAGATTCTAACTTTCAAACTGAGAAGGACTCTCACAAGTCCACATCAGGGTCAGTCTTTACTCTTAATGAAGGAGTTGTAGTGTGGCGCATTAAGCAAGGGTGTATCACTGACTCCACTATGGAGGCAGAGTACGTAGCGGCTTACGAAGCTACTAAGGAGGCCGTCTGGCTCAGGAAGTTCTTGACAGATCTGGAAGTTGTTCTAGATATGTCTCGGCCCATTACCCTCTATTGTGATAATAGTGGGGCAGTGGCGAACTCCAAGGAGCTAAGGAGTCACCGGGGCAGTAAACACATAGAGCGGAAGTATCATCTGATCCGCGAGATAATGCATCGAGGGGACGTGATCGTCACGCAGATCGCTTCGGAGCACAATGTTGCTAACCCATTTACGAAGGCTCTCACGGCTATAGTGTTTGAGGGTCACCTACAGAGCATGGGTCTACAGGATAGCCCGTGGCTGCACTAGGGTAAGTGGGTGATTTTATTATACTGAGCTTTTATGTGCCTTAGTTTATTGTTTTGTACTAAGTTTTTTGTACACCCTACTTCGCTTTAGGACAAGTGGGAGATTGTTGGGGTTGATGCTCTAAAGTCTCGTGTCCTGTAGTTTGTAAACAGTATATACGAACACTTGTGATTGTTAATATATGATATTTACTTCACATCTTGTTGTTTTGCTCGGTTATTTGTTTTATTTGCTCTACCACAAACCAATAAACATAAAATCCCTGGTTATCTGTATGTGACTCAAGCATGTATGTGTTGATATACAAGTGGATCATTCTTGAGTGATAACCAAAATGGTCTGTAGTATATGGATATAGGAGGGAAACCTTATCCTGGTAATGCTACGGACGCGACCCGCTTTGTGGAATGGTCACAAGTGTTATGACTTGCCATAGATGGTCTAATCCTGATCATTCGTGTCAGGGACATGCGAGCGGGGGCGTCCTATACAAAGAGTTTGTATAAGACCTGACCACGAAGTGTTAATGTCTCGTTATATAACACCGTTCAAGACAGAGACTTCACTTCACTAGGATGACCATAGGTAAGATGACCTTAATCCTGAGTGAGTTGGGAACTCCTACCATTGAGGGCGATCCTTTGATCTGTATGGGTACGAATGGCCAAGTCATCGATTCAAACCTACCATTTTGGAGATACGTCTGATTTGGGAGCTGGGAACTCAACTACACAAGATGAAATTCACTTCTTCCCCGAGGCAGGAGTAAGTAGATAGATGACTCCCTTAAAGATTGATTCCGGGGCTTGAACGATGTGGTGCCACACACTTTCTCTTGGCCCAAGAGGTGTTCACACATAGTTGGACTATGTTGTATTGTTCATTAGAGGAATCAGTGGTACTTAATGAGTGAGATGTAACTACAAGGGAAAAACGGTAAATAGGCCCAGCTATACTTACGAGCATCTGTGAAGGGTCATGTACTCATGATTGGTTATATCCAATGGACATAGAAATATATCTGTTGTTGGATTGATATGGCAATCCTAGAGGGGGATGAATAGGGTTTAATTAAACTTTTTTCTAAATTAACCCAATTAAACTATTAATACACTTTTTATAAATAATAAGAAAAATTCAATTTATGCAACAAATAAGATGAAAAATAGTGTTATAATTTAATTCTATCAAATTTTAGCAAATAAATAAGAACAAACTAAAACATACAATAAATTGCTTAAATTAATTACAAAAATAAAAAGGAAAGAGTTAGAGAAGAAGACACTGTAATTTTTATAGTGGTTCGGTCAAACTCGACCTATTTCACTCTCCAATCGCCTCTTGGGAATTTGAATAAAATCTTTCCGACTCTTTCCACGGATTAGAGCCCAACCGTTAATACCATCACTCCTTTTACGGGTTCAAGAGCAAACCCGATCCTTTCTACGGTTTAGGATGAAACCATTACAAATGTTGAAATTTTTTAAGAACACAATACAACTCTCACTAGAGTGGATTTACAAGTTTAAGCACTCAACAAATTTATCCTCACAATACAATAATACTTTCTCAAGAATAAGATGAAAAGAAAAAAAAATGGGAGTTTAGAGAGAGAAACAATGGAAACTTTTGAGTTTTGGAGGATTATGAAATGTAAAATTTGTTAGTACAAAATTTGGAGAGGAAGATGGTTTATATAGAGATGGAAAAATTTTTAGAAACCACAATTAATTTGGACCATTGGATTTTGGAAAAGAAAAATCAATGGTGGAGATTTTAAACTAAACTAGTCGTTAGATACAAACAAAATATAATATTAAATTCCTTTTCTTTTGAAATTCCTTTTCTTTTTAAAATTAATCCAAAAATAAAAAAACATACCATGTGTCAAAAATTAGCCGTTAGATACAAACATAAAATAATATTAAATTCATTTTCTTTTTAAATTCATTCTTTTTAAAGTCAATAAAAAAAAACATACCATGGGTAAAAAACTAACCGTTAGACACAAACATAAAATAATATTAAATTTATTTTCCTTTTAAATTTCTTTTAAATTTCATTTTTTAAATCAATCCAAAAATCAAAAGTCCATCATATGTTAATCTCTTAATGATCCACCATTCAACCAACATGTTGCCACATGTCTACATGCAAATGGTCTGGTTTTGCCACGTCATCCATTACGGTATTTTCTCTATAGATTTGTTTCGGTTATATTGTCTTCGTTTTAGCTCCGATTTGAGTGATTCAAGAGGTGTTGGAATCATTGTTCTGAGCTCTACGTTATGGGCATATTAAAACACTAAAATTTTCAGTAATTAAAAATTGAGTTTGTTATCATCAAAACATTGATTAATTAATTAATTAAAATTAATTAATTTGAGATTAAGGGCCAAAAAACCAACAATCTTCCCTTTTTAATTATGACGAACCATTCAAGAAAAATAGTTTGAAATACATGTAAACCATATGTAGCATATAATTAAAATTCAACATATCGCCATAAAGATCATTCTTGAAATTCACTCAAAAAAATAAATTCTCCCCCTAATTAATACAATCAAAATCATAACAAATTTATAGCATATTTTTCTTAAACTTCTCCCCCTTTGGAATCATCAAAAAGAATAATTAAGAAAAATTTAGAACTACATAAATGTTTCCCTAAAAAACATGAACATAAATTTAGCACAACTCCCCATAAGAATATTAACACATGCTTTCCATATCTCCCCCTATCAAAATGCCTTCTAAAAAGTTTAACAAGTAAAATTATAAAATCAAGAGGCATCACAACGAATAATACCGAGCTCAAGCCTATTTTTGCAAAAGTTTTCTTTATTCAAAGGCTTGGTAAAAATATCCGCTAATTGATTATTAGAGCCTACAAATTCAAGAGTAATATTATCATTTTGCACATACTCTCTAATAAAGTGATGCCTAATATCAATATGCTTAGTCCTAGAATGATGTATAGGATTTTTAGTCAAATTAATAGCACTAGTACTATCACAAAATATAGGCACATTATCAAACTTTAATACAAAATCACAAAGAATTTGTTTCATCCAAAGAATTTGAGGACAACAACTAGCAACTACAATATATTCCGCTTCGGTAGTGGATAAGGCAACCGAATTTTGCTTTTTACTAAACCAAGAAACTAAGGAACTACTAAGAAATTGACAAGTCTCACTAGTACTCTTACAGTCAAGTAAACTACTCGCAAAATTTGCATCGGAATATTCTACCAAATTAAATTCAACATTTCTAGGATACCATAAGCCTAAATCAATAGCACCAAGCAAATATTTAAAAATTCTTTTAACGGCATGTAAATGTGATTCCTTAGGACAAGATTGAAATCTAACACAAAGACATACACTAAATATAATATCGGGTCTACTAGCGGTTAAATAAAGTAAAGATCCAAACATATCTCTATAAGTTTTTATAACTACACACTTACCTTTTTCATCATTGTCAAACTTAGTGGATGTGCTCATAGGAGTTTTTGCAATTTTACCTTCATTGAATTTGAACCTTTTGAGCAAATTCCTTGTGTATTTTTCTTGACTTATGAAAATACCATCCTTGAGTTGTTTGACTTGGAGTCCAAGGAAGAAGCTTAAGTTCTCCCATCAAACTCATCTCAAATTCACTATGCAAACACTTAGAAAATTCTTCACACAAAGATGGATTAGTAGAACAAAAAATAATATCATCCACATATATTTGTACTAAAAACATATAATTTTCTTTAGTCTTAATAAAAAGAGTAGTATCAATTTTATCCATTTTAAAACCATTCTCAAGCAAGAAATTAATAAGTCTATCATACCAAGCTTTTTGGAGTTTGTTTTAGCCATAAAGAGCATTTTTCAACTTATAGAAATGATTACGAAAATCAAAACTTTCAAACCCCAGAGGTTGTTCTACATAAACTTCCTCCATGATATAACCATTTAAAAATACACTTTTCACATCCATTTGATACAAAATGAAATTCTTATAAGAAGCAAAAGCAAGCAACATTCTAATAGCTTTTAATCTAGCAACGGGTGAAAAAGTTTCTCCATAATCTATTCCTTCCTCTTGACAATATCCTTGAGCTACAAGTTTAGCTTTATTTCTAATGATATTTCCATTTTCATCTATTTTATTTCTAAAGACCCATTTCATTCCAATTAGAAGCATGAGAGGGCCTAGGGACTAACTCCCAAACTTTATTCATTTCATATTGATTTAATTCTTCTTGCATAGTTAAAAGCCAAAATTCATCATTTTCGGCATCTTTAAAACTTTTTGGTTCAATTTGAGAAACAAAAGCAAGATTATTAAACATATTAAGAGAGGAACGAGTTTTCACTCCTTGTTCGGGATCACCAAGAATTAATTCTTTGGGATGGGAAGGAGCATACCTCCACACTTTAGGCATGGATGAAGAACCAACTTTGTTTTTTTCGATTAACCTCACCTCTTGCTTACTTGAAACAATTTCCTTGCCTTTGTCACTAACAAGTAAATCTCCAAAATTTCCTTCTAAAACATCACTATAAATAGGCTCATTAGAAATAACATTGCAAGATTCATCAAATACTACATGCATAGATTCCTCAATTACTAAAGATTCCTCAATTACTAAAGTTCTTTTATTGAAAACTCTATAAGCTTTACTAGTAGAGGAATAGCCAAGGAAAATAACAACATTTGTCTTAGAATCAAAATTTTCAAGTTTTTTTTTGTTATTCAAAATAAAACATTTGCAACCAAAAACTTTGAAATACCCAATATTTGGAATTTTGTTATGCCAAAGTTCATAAGGAGTTTTATCCAAAGAATGTCTAATTAAAACTCTATTTAAAACATAACAAGCGGTGTTAACGGCTTCCACCCAAAAGTATGTAGGTAAACCATACTCATGCAACATTGATCTAGCAAATTCTTGCAAAGTACGATTTTTCCTTTCAACAACACCGTTTTGTTGAGGATTTCTTGGAGCGTAGAAATTATGAGAAAAATCATTTTCTTCACAAAAAGTTTCAAAAGCATTGCTATAAAATTCTCCTCCATGATCACTCCTAATTTTAGAAATCAAAAAATCTTTATGCAAAGCCGATATACATTTATCATTAATAGGATAATCATTTAAATCAATAGTATAAATATTTTCATCTTTATTTCCAACAAATATAACTTTTCTATCACTAGCATTTTCAATGATGCAATTTTTTTATCAAACACAACTCTAAAGCCTTTATCACACAATTGACCAATTCTAAGTAAATCATGCTTCAAACCATCAACTAAAAGTACATTTTCAATTAAAATAGAAGATTCATTACCTATACTACCTTTACCAATTATTTTACCTTTTTTGTTGTCAACAAAGGTTACAAGACCTCCATCCTTTTTGGAGAGAGAGACAAACTTGGATGGGTCTCCCGTCATGTGCCTCGAGCAACCACTATTCAAGTACCACTTGTTTTTCTTAGAGGCTTTCAAACAAACCTACAAACACAAATGTTCAAGTTTGATTCTTTGGTACCCACACTTGTTTGGGTCCTAGATGGCTAGCATTGACAAACTTGGGAATCCATTTCATTTTTGCATAGACATTCAAGGCATTGGATTTAGACAAGTAACAAGAATAAGTTGTATGTCCAAACTTGCCACATGAGAAACAAACAACATTATGCAAAGATTTATCTCTTACAACAAATTTATGCACTCTACTTTTCTTGGATAAATTATTCCTTAGAGCATTGTGAAACTTTACCCTTTGAGAAAAGTTTCTTCTTGGAGAAGTAGTATGAGCATATTTCAATTTAAACACTTAGGTCTAATATGGCCTTCAACACCACAATAATGACATATAGGCACAACGTTAGATTTAACATGCTTAGACACAACCTTAGGCATATTATGAGATGCTTTAACAAAGATAGTTTTAGAACTTGAAAGAGTAGAACATTCATCAATATAGCTTAAACCTCTTTTATCACCAAAAGGCTTGCCTACTTCAATTATCTTGTTTAATCTTTGAGCACCTATTGTCAACTTTGTAATAGATTCTTTAGCCTTATCAAGTTCTTGCAAAGCACTAAATTCTTTTTCTTTGAGTAATTTAATCAAATTATCTTTTTCACAACTATCATGCTCAAGAAATTTAACTTTGTCAAGCAAGGCATTTTTCTCATCACAATCAAAAGCATGCTTGTCACAAGAGATATTCATTTCATCAATATGCATAGCATCATGCTCATTCTCTTTTAAGCAAGCAACTTCTTCAAGTAAAGACTTATTTTTATTAGATAAAACATTGTTTTTCTTTTTAAGCATAACTACTTAGAACTAAGTTTTTCTAAATCATTTTGCATATTTTCAAAAGCTTCAAACAATTCATTATAAGAAAGAGGTTCTAGAGCTACCTCATCATTTTGTTCATCCTCTTTATCATTATGAGCCATGAAGCAAAAATTGGCCACTTCTTCATTATCACTCCCACTTCGCTTTCATCGCTATCATCCCAAGTAGCTTTCATTGCTTTCTTCTTGAATTTCTTGGATGATTTGAGAAAATGACAATCGGTTCTAATATGACCCGGCTTCTTGCATTCATAGCATATTACCTCATCCTTTTTGCTCTTTTCACCTTTTGACTCTTTTTGGTTGGAGAGATGCTTCTTGAATTGCTTCTTTCTCTTGATGAAGTTCTTATACTTACGTGAAAGATAGGCAACATCATCTTCATCAAGGTCAACTTCATCTTGGGAATCAACTTCTAAAGAAATGGTCTTTAAAGCTATACTCTTTTCTTTCTTTTTCTTCTCATCCTCTATGTTTTTCTTGATCTTTTTCTCATGCGTCAACAACGAGCCCATTAGTTCATCAATGGAGAGAGATTTGAGATCCTTTGCCTCTTGAATGACAGTGACTTTAGGCTCCCATTGTTTAGGCAAAGACCACAATAGCTTCTTTATCTTCTCAAGATTTGAGTACTTTTTCCCAAGTCTTTTTAAAGCATTGACAATGTTAGTAAATCTAATAAACATATCGGAAATAGCTTCATTTTCATCAATTTTAAACATTTCATATTGATGAACTAACATGTCAATCTTTGTTTCTTTTACTTGACTAGTTCCTTCATGAGTAATTTCTAAATTATCCCATATCTCTTTAGCGGTTTTGTAAATAGACACTCTATTATACTCAACTTCATTCAAAGCACAAAATAAGCAATTAATAGTTTTGGCATTTAAAGTGCATGCTTTCTTTTCATTTATTGACCATTCTTCATTAGGTTTTATAGTGCTAACACCATCAACATCTTTTGTTGGAATTTTAAAACCTTCCTCAACAATATCCCATAAATCATAATCAATAGAAAGCAAGAAAAATCTCATTCTATTTTTCCAATAACTATAATTAGTACCATTAAAGAAAGGAGGCTTTGTAATAGATTGACTATCGGTAAAAGGGATAAAACCTAAAGTTGTCATAGCTAAAAAACAATTAAGTTTATCAAGAAATAAATATTTCAAGAAGAGCAACCCGCTCTGATACCAATTGTTGGATTGATATGGCAACCCTAGAGGGGGGTGAATAGGGTTTAATTAAACTATTTTTCTAAATTAACCAAATTAAACTAATTAATACACTTTTTATAAATAATAAGAAAAATTCAATTTATGCAACAAATAAGATGACAAATAGTGTGATAATTTAATTCTATCAAATTTTAGCAAATAAATAAGAACAAACTAAAACATACAATAAATTGCTTAAATTAATTGCAAAAATAAAAAGGAAAGAGTTAGAGAAGAAGACACTGTAATTTTTATAGTGGTTCGGTCAAACTCGACCTATTCCACTCTCCAAGCGCCTCTTGGGAATTTGAATAAAATCTTTCCGACTCTTTCCACGGATTAGAGCCCAACCGTTATACCACCGCTCCTTTTACGGGTTCAAGAGCAAACCCGATCCTTTCCACGGTTTAGGATCAAACCATTACAAATGTTGAATTTTTTAAGAACACAATACAACTCTCACTAGAGTGGATTTACAAGTAAGAACAAATTTATCCTCACAATACAATAACACTCTCTCAATAATAAGATGAAAAGAAAAAAAAATTGGGAGTTTAGAGAGAGAAACAATGGAAACTTTTGAGTTTTTGAGGATTATGAAATGTAAAATTTGTCAGTACAAAATTTGGAGAGGAAAATGGTTTAAATAGAGATGGAAAAATTTTTAGAAACCACAATTAATTTGGACCATTGGATTTTGGAAAAGAAAAATCAATGGTGGAGATTTTAAACTAAACTAGTCGTTAGATACAAACAAAATATAATATTAAATTCTTTTTCTTTTGAAATTCATTTTCTTTTTAAAATTAATCCAAAAAATAAAAAAACATACTATGTGTCAAAAACTAGCCGTTAGACACAAACATAAAATAATATTAAATTCATTTTCTTTTTAAATTCATTCTTTTTAAAGTCAATCAAAAAAAAAAAAAACATACCATGTGTAAAAAACTAGCCGTTAGACACAAATATAAAATAATATTAAATTTATTTTCCTTTTAAATTTCTTTAAATTTCATTTTTTAAATCAATCCAAAAATCAAAAGTCCATCATATGTTAATCTCTTAATGATCTACCATTCAATCAATATGCTACCACATGTCTACATGCAAATGGTCTGGTTATGCCATGTCATCTACCACGGTATTTTATCTATAGACTTGTTTCAGTCATATCGTCTTCGTTTTAGCTCCGATTTGAGTGATTCAAGAGGTATTGGAATCGTTATTCTGAGCTCTATGCTATGGATATATTAAAAATTAAAATTTTCAGTAATTAAAAATTGAGTTTGTTATCATCAAAACATTGATTAATTAATTAATTAAAATTAATTAATTTGAGATTAAGGGCCAAAAAGCAAACATCTGTGGTAAGAAGAGTTCGTTTATTGGTCATTAGTGGAATCACTAATAGTTAACGGATGGTGAATCTTGTGGCTAAAGAGTTTAGTCAGCTATTCACGTACCGTTGGAGCTTCGAGCCACAAGTTCATTAGGTCACCTGGGTAGCTTGCATAAAGTCAAGAATCAATGTTTGGGTTAATTTAAAATGTTTAAATTGACAAGAGGAAGTTCAATTATATATAATATAATTGGACTGGTTAATTATATGTGATATAATTGGCTAAATGTATGAGTTACATTATTTTGGAGGAAATTAGATATAAATATGATTTATATCAAGTAGAGAAAAAAAATACTATAGTAGATATATGATATCAAACTATATGATATAAATATAATATGATTATATTTACTAATTAAATTAATTGATTAATTATTTAATAATTAACCAATTAATTCACGTTTGAACGTGGGAACATGGGGCCGGGAAGGTTAAGGTAATCGGCGGGTTAAAGTATGAAAATTGTTTTCATTTTGAAGTATTAATTGAGTCATGCTTTTGATCACCCGTGCCCAAATAGAAACCATGAAAGAGCGATCGCGAGAGTCTATACGATAGAATCTCATTCGTCTAAACGATCGTTTAGTTCACGCGTTCCCTAAATGATCGTATACCACTTTCCTAAACGATCGTCCAATTTTTCCTAAACAATCGTGTAGATCTACTATATGTTAAGCATCTCCGCTATACGATAGCAAAGTTCTTCTCGTGCGTGCTCATCGTCTACACGAAATCTTCTCCTCTGTCCTCTACCAAACTCACCAGGGCCCACTCTTTGGGTTTTTGACACCGAGGATACTCGGGTTTCCTTTGTGGTGGTGTTGTCCCTGCGGCCTTATTCGTATTCATTCGGATCGTGCAGTAACAGTCGACAGACTCGTCGGGTGCTGGTAGATCGGTGGGAGTTTTTCACTGTTGTGGGTTCACTCATACGAAGATAGTCTTCCTCTGGTATGAACCCCTTTCTCTATGTTTTATCGTATTCTGAGCATATCGTTGATGAGTTTAATATGCATAACTGTTAGTATGGAATGTATATCATTTGTGTTCCAATCACTGTGAAATCGGAGTGATCTAAGCTCGCTCATGGAACTCTTGGTATGAGATCCTTCAATTGGTATCAGAGCTAAGTTTCTAATACTCCGATTTCATTTGTTGCAACGAAATAACGTTTACATTCATGGTGGATGCATTTCTATGCTGTTTTAAGTATTAATACTGTTGTGGATGTGCCGAATTAATGGATGTTTTCAGGATGAATTGCCTTGGTCTGTTTAAATTCCTTTTACATTTGCAATTATATGTAAAGACCTCTGCGTTTTGGGCATATATAATCGTAATCGAGTCTGGATTCAAAGTGTTTGAAGTCTTGAGTCGTTCGTCGAAGTTCTGGGCAAAGGTTGCAGCTCTTCGAGGAAAGAGATGATCTAAGGTTGATTGTATCGTGTAAACAAGGTTCTATGCGATCACTATCCATCACATTGTGAAGATGAAGGACTAAGTGATCGTGTTGAATGCATCGGTTGAACGATGGGGTATGCAATCAAGAGTTGGTCATATTGGGAAGACGATTGGGCACGGGATCGCTGAGTATCGTTTAATACGCACGCAAGCTAGACGATCGTTTAGATCAGCAAGTTTCATCACTTAGTAACTGACTAAACGATCGCTTAGCATCGTAAGGTAAATCGTTTACCAAGTTGCACACATCAGATAGACGATCAGATGCTCGCGTATCGTTTAAAACGCACTAGACGATCGTTTAGGTCAGCAAGCTTCATCGCTTAGTAACTGAAAACGCTCACGTATCGTTTTATGCCCTAGTTTCTTGTTTTGTACTAGTTTAATGTACACCCCACTTCGCTTTAGGATAAGTGAGAGATTTTTGGGGTTGATGCCTTAAAGTCTCGTGTCTGGTAGTTTGTAAACAGTTTGTACGAACGCTTGTGATGTATAATATATGATATTTTACTTCACTTCTTGATTTTGCTCAGTTGTTTTTTTTATTTGCTTTACCACAAACCAAAAAACATAAAATTCTTGATTATCAATATGTAACTTAAACATGTATGTGGTGACATACAAGTGGACAATGTCTTAAGTGATAACCAAAATGGTCTGTAGTATATGGATATAGGAGGGAAACCTTATCCAGGTAACGCTACGGATGTGGCCCGCTTTGTGGAATGGTCAACAGTGTTATGACTTATCACAGATGATCTGATCCTAATCATTCGTGTAGGGGACATGCGAGTGGGGGCATCCTATACAAAGAGTTTGTATAAGACCTGACCACGAAGTGTTAACGTGTCGTTATATAACAACGTTCATAATAGAAACTTCACTTCACTAGGATGACCATAGGTAACATGACCTCAATCCTGAGTGAGTTGGGAACTCCTACCATTGAGGGCGGTCCTTTGAGTTAAATGGGTGCTCGGCCAGGTTGCCGACTCAAACCTACCATTTTGAGGATTCGTTTGATTTGGGAGCTGGGAACTCAGCTACACAAGATGGAATTCATTCATTCCCCAAAGTAGGGACAAGTAGATAGATAGCTCCCTTAAGGGCTGATTCCAAGGCTTGAACGATGTGGCGCCACTCACATTCTCTTGGCCCAAGAGGTGTTCATACATAGTTGGACTATGTTGTATTGTTCACTAGAGGAATCAGTGGTACTTAAGGAGTGAGATGTAACTATAGAGGCAAAACGTTCAATTGGCCCAGCTATACTTATGAGCATTTGTGAAGGGTTATCGTACTCATGATTGGTTATATCTGATAGACACAGAAATATATCTGTGGTAAGAAGAGTTCAGTTGTTGGTCTTTAGTGGAATGTCTGGCAGTCTACGGATGGTGAACCTTATAGCTAAAGAGTTTAGTCAGTTATTCACGTACCGTTAAAGATTCGAGCCACAAGTCCATAAGGTCCCCCTGGTAGCTTGGATAAAGTCGAGAATCAGTTTTTGGATCAGTTTGAAATGTTCAAATTGACAAGAGGGAGTTCGATTATATATGATATAATGGAACTGGTTAATTATATATGATATAATTTACTAAATGTATGAGTTACATTATTTTGGAGGAAATTAGATATAGATATGATTTATATCAAGTAGAGGAGAAATTACTGTAGTAGATATATGATATCAAACTATAGGTTAAGAATATAATATGATTATATTCATTTATTAATTAATTGGTCGGTTATGTGATAATTGACCAGAAATTTCTCTTAAATCATGCGATAGTGGGAAAATCAATTTCGATTATTGTAACTGAAGAATAAAATGAAAATTGTTTTCATTTTGCAAAGAGTTCGATAAAATCACTTAAGGTGTGAAAATGTCACGATCGCTTAGTTGAGAGCCTATACGATAGTGCCCATCGCCTAAATGATCACACATCAGCATACTAAATGATTACACACGTTCTCTAAACGATTGCTTAGCGCACCGAGTTTTCTAAATGAATGTTTACTCTTTACTAAACGATCGCTTAGTAAAATCTACACGGTCGTGTACCTTTCCCTAAGTGACGAGCACCCAACTATACGATAGTCACCTGCTATCTCCCACTTACTTGTCGTTCTACACGATCATCTTTTTCCTTCTTCCTCTACTAATTCCATCAATGTCCACTCTTTGGATTCTCACTCTGAGAATACCAAGGGCTTCAAGTGTTGGTGTCGTCCCCAGTTTCTACTTGTTCATGTACTACCATTCGTGTAGATGATCGTGCTGTTAAGCCACTGATTGCTAGGCGATAAGGATTGTAGAAGAGTCACTTCTGCTAGATTGAGTTCGAAGTGAAGACAGTCTTCAATTGATACGTTTACTCAATCTATTGTATTTTATTTGTCAAAGCACACATATAATTAGTATTAAAATGCATACCTGTTTGTTAGAATGTGTGTGTGGTAATTCGGTCATAATGAAATAGGAAATATCCGAATGTGCTCATGGATACTCTTATTTAAGAATTCCTTCACACGGACCCCCCTTTCTTTCTCATTTTTTTTCTTCTTCAAGGATCGCAACCCTACCGTAGCCCTAGCCGTCGCCTAGCCTCACCTTCGCCATTCGGCAACCGTGCCCTTCGCTCTCCTTCACGCCATTCGTTCGCGTCGACCTCCTCTCGTGCTGCCACTTTTCTTGTTCGTTCAACGCCCCAGCCAGTCGCATCTCCAGCCACACCGTCGAGGACTCCATCCAGCCGGTTCAAGTCGCCCAACTTTGCATGCCGCCGCTCAATTCGCCCAGTTCTGTCGTTGACTGTTCGCTCGCACCGCCAGTCCAGCCGCGACCGCTTCTCAGATCTGCTGGCGTCCATCGATTTTTGCCAGTCGGTCACTGTCGCGTGGGTTTCGCCAGAATCTTGGATTTGGGTAATATCTTTTTTTATGAGTTGGGTTTCTTGAAGGATTTTTGGATGCCTTATTAATTTTGGAATGAAAGTTAACTTATTTGCTTTACTTTGACATTAGATTTGAGTTTGGGAAACTATTGAAGCGGCCCTGCAACAGATTCGAGTTTGTTCAACAAGTATTTTGGTAAAAGTTGTGATCCTTGTTGTTGATTTTTGGGCACCTATTGATTGTTGGACTAAATGATGGTTTAATTCTAATAATTTGAAGGTTCCAAATCATCGTCCGTTGGATTTAGAATCTGATTTTGAAAGTTTTGAGGCATTAACTATCAAGCTAGAGACCATTTTTCGTTTTACAGAAAATTGGTAAAGATCGATAAGTTTTGGGTAAGTTGTTGGATGGTTATTCTTTTGGATTGAGAGTAATAGTGGGAAAATTAAGTTATAGATTTTGGATTTAATTCATGATCAGATTAGCTAATTGAATTGAGTTTTGGAAATTTATCTTGGACCAAGCCACAACTTTGGTTGATTCAAGTGTACTAAAGAAATTATAAGGAGATTTTGTTTTATGTGTTTTTTTATCCAAGTTGAGGTAAGTGGTACTATTACTAGTCCCTTCGTGCCAGACGGCCTAGATTAGATTTATAAAGTTAATTAATGGACTCTAGAAGCATGATTTTGTCGTTGTGATATCCTTGTTGAATGACAATTATGATTATTATGAGCATGTTTGAATTTATAATCAGTATTGAAATTATGTATGTGATACATGATTAGACCAATAAGGAAGTTTACCGTCTCGCCTTGATGCATGTTTTATTTCAAAGGACCAACGGGTCTAGTATCATGTTTGATGGTGTGCCTACGGGCGCTAGACATGCGTGAATCAACAGGTTCACGTCCATGATATTTTTTTCCATATTTGACGGTGTGCCTACGAGCCACTAGACACGCGTGAATCGACAGGTTCACGTTCATGCTATTTTTTCATGTTTGACAGTGTGCCTTCAAGCCGCTAGACATGCGTGAATCGACAGGTTCACGTTCATGTTATTTTTCCATGTTTGATGGTGTGCCTACGGGCCACTAGACATGCGTGAATTGATAGGTTCACGTTCATGTTATTTTTCTATGTTTGACGGTGTGTCATCAGGCCACTAGACATACGAGTCAAGGCAAGGTAGTACGTCCTTTGACTTCTTTTCATTATCTAAGACAGCTGTAGTTGTTTAAGCCACAGGCCGTCATTCTCTGCTCGTGGATGCATAGCCTAATCTCGGTAATGGGATCACTTACTGAGTATTTTATATTCAACCTTTATCTTTATTTCTTTTTTCAGGTAACGACAAGGATACTCAGGCGACTGACAAGAGGAATTTGTGATAGTGCCAAAGAAACTAGAAACGCTTCCGCATTTGAACCTTTATGTTTTCTCAAGTTTTTATTTATTATTTTTCTTTTATTATTTACTACATGTTAAGGGGTACCCGAGTCAATCGATTTAAAATCTTGAGTTAATGGCAAAATAGTTTCTTATACACTTAAGCAGTCCAAAATCATGTTATTTTATTTTAATTTTTTTCTTCAATGTGAATATTTATGCATGCATGCAGTAACGATTCCTTTTTAGTCGTCCTAAGAAGTGAGGTTGTTACAAAGGTGGGTAAATTTTATTCTACCTAATGAGTACTTGACATTTGACAAATAATTTATAAGATATCATCTCAATTTTCTACTTTTTCACGAATTATCTAAACTAGAATTAATTACCTTCAACTTCTTCCCTTTCTACCATCTACCCTATTTCTCCGAGAAAAAAAAAAAAGAAACATTGAACATATCATAAAACATACCATTGTTACAATTGAACTGATTAGAATTGGAAGATTTTTTTGTTTGTGCAAATTGGAAGAAGAAAAATGAGCAATTCAACCAAGAAAAAAAAAAGTAAAAGTTAAGTCACCGATATTTAAAATGTTGATGGAACAAAAAATGCGAAAATTTTGATAGATACATTGAGGTAAATATCTTTAAAAATTAAAAAATTATGATTATACAAAAATAAAAAAGTAATATATAAATAATTTATAAGAATAAAAATGTTTATTATTTATATTATATTTGCACTAGTGATATATATTTTCTTATATTATATCAAAATTTCACGCTATAATGAAAACTCATCTCTTTATGTAGTTGTTCAACCCATTAATATGTAAAAAAATATAGATGAAAATATTAATATCAACGTAAATGTAACAACAGAAACTAATATCACGTAGGAGATCATTAAAATTAAGGTTTAAATGCTACTTTGATCTTTGTACGTTTAGTTTATGTTCATTTTGGTCCATCTACTTTTAAAAGGATCATTTTGGTCCCTATACTTTCATCTTTGGTTCATTTTGGTTTTTGAATTTTAAAAAAAAGTGACCATTTTTATCCTTTAAAAGTAAAAATGAAGGGACCAAAATGACAACTTTTTAAAAATATAAGGACCAAAATGAATAAAAGTTAAAAGTATAGAGACTAAAATGAATATTTTTAAAGTATAGGAGCCAAAATGAACAAAAGTAGAAAATATAAATACCAAAATGAACCAAAACAAAAATAATATAGAAACTAAAGTAGTATTTAAATCTAAAATTTAAAATAAACAATAATATTATCAAGATTTAAGATTTCTTCGAATTAAATAAATAAATAAAATGAAGATTTTCAAAAATAAAATATAAGAAAAGTTATTTATACAAAATAACAAAATTTAATTTTTTTAAATAAAGATGAATCTTATCACTGATAAACTCTTATCAATTTTTTTTTTTTTGTTGCTATTTTTCAACATTTTTTTGTATAGGTAAAAATTCAGCTAAATAAAAGGGAGAAAAGGCAACGGTCATCTGGTAAGGGCAAAAGAGTCATTTTGTGCTGAAGTATTCGCCTATAAAAGCAAAAGCCAAACTAGGGTTTGAGACATTGCCATCGAGAGAACAGAGCATCGGTATTGTAATGGTGTTATTGTTCCGTTGCGGGCATAGAACGAATCCATTCCTTCCTCTTCTTTCGATCTGTTAAACCAGTTTGCAGTTTCGAGGAGGAAGGATTTGTTACATTTCTTTCCTTTTTTCCTTTTCTAATTCTCTTCTTCAAGGCCGATCCAATGGGTTCTCCGACGTGTAAATCGAATACTCGAGGACTCAATTTCACCCGGCCGAGATTTATTTCGGGGCAGCCTCAAGGTTTAGCATGGTTCTCATTCGTGCTCTAATTCAGGGAACTGCCCTAAATCCCTTCTCTTTATTATATTCATACGTTTTCTCTTTTCTTGCGATTAGGTTTGAATATTGAAGTATGTGATTTAGGATTCTGTATTCTGTCCAGTTAGAGATCTTTCTCGTGCCTTAGAGTTTTTTTAGCGGAATTGTTTGTTTGAATGAAATACAGGAGAATTAGGGCTAATTGAACTGAATCCTCGTAGCCATCGGAGATTTTCTGTTACCACCGTGTTCGGTTCAATTTTACTTGATTTCAGTCTGTCCATTGGCATTGTCTCATTGTTTATGCTTTTAATTCTTCATAAGTGTCAAGTGAAATTAATCAATGTATTCATGGTTTTTGGATCTTATTTTCAAAAGGTGGATTGCTTTTCCAACCAAAACACAATCTCAACAAAATATGATTTTTTTTTAAAAAAAATAAATAACAACCAAATCCGTATTTTGGTTTTGTTTCATTTTGGTCATTAAAATTTTAAAACATTCCTTGAAAGTTTGTTTTTGTACCTATATCTTCAAATTTGTTCATTTTGGAGGCCAATGGGTGCACAGTTTCTTTGTTCTTTTAAGTACCAAAATAGTATTTTTTAGAAAATACATTGACTAAAATGGTAGTATTTAAACCTTCAAAATATATACTACATTTTTTTTATTAAAAATCGTAGTATAAAATTTTGAATAAGTAAATAAAATGAATAAATGAACAAGTAACAAAATAAAGGATCTATTTGAAACTAATTAGAATTATAAAAAGGTATCATGGTAATCTTTCAAATTTGGGAGGCTGATATGTAATTAGGAATACTGGTGATCTGAGAAGTTGGAATGCATTAGAAATTGAGGGTGGCTTTGTGGGTAGAATAGAAATGGGATCGCAAAGCATGAAAATGGTAGAAAATATGGTTGGATTGAAAACTGTGGAACAAACTTGTTTCATTCTGAGCTTCCAAATAGCCCCTAGGCCTCTGATTATGATTCAGACTCGACTGTTTTCATTACTCACTTTAAGTTTTTATTATGATTTACTATTTTTGTTAAGAATGACCATAAAATATTCGAATGTTATATGAACTCCTGCGTTGAGGTTGAAGAAGAGGTAGAAGCATGAGTATATGAGGGATAAAATTAAAACGAGAAGTGTTGTAGAATTATTGATAATGTCATTTTGGCCTCAATTATGTTGAGGTTCATTCCGATGCATATTCGAGACCCCCAACTAAATGGATAGAAGATGGTTGTGTTTTTTTGAGTAACTGCAACAGTTATCAAGTGCTACAAGACATTTTCCAGTGGTTCGAAGATTGCTGGCAAAGGCAGCGTTGAGAGTTCTATTGCAAGAAATGTTGGAATCACACCAGAAATACTACTTCAATAGCCAGCCAACCTTATTGCAAAGTTTTTTCCTCTCATAATGCAACAATTAGAATAGCTGCTGCTAAATTTACAATTTAAATTCAGTTCTTGTTTTGTAGCTACATTTTGTTTTACTTACATAGTAACAATTTTGAAGATCTTTGCTAATTTGCAATGGGTATGCAAGTGTTTCAATATTTGGTAAAAACATAACCAATGTGTTACTATTAAAATAATTCTCATCTTATACAACAAATTTGTTGACCAAAATGCAACATTGTTTTTCATCCATGTCAACAATTTTTTTAATCGATTTTGCAACAATTTGCAATTTGCAATTATAGTTACATAGATTTTAAATGGTTGAATGTTTGGTTCCATTTACTTTAATTGTGTTAATTTATTAAATTATTTAAAACTGTCATTTCATATTCATGTTTTTATGTTTTACTATTGTAACTTAAAAACTGTTTATTTTAGTGTTTTTAAAACTCATTTATTTCAACAACGATAAATCATCATATCATTTATTTCAATGACGATAATCAACATTACATAAACCGAAAAAAATTATGAAAAATATAAACTAAAATGCAAACAAAATACTAAATTTGTAAAAAACAAGTATTTTAACATTGTTAAAAAATTAACTACTTGTCATTAGTAAATGTTTTCAAATTATAAAACATATCAAACTCTACACAAGTCAATACCACTTTATTTGTCACAAACGTATCTGTCGAATAAGCTATATGACTTCAACAAACCAAAAGCAAGAAGGTTTAATTATATGGAAAAAAAAAAAAGTAATTAAGCAGAGTACAAAAGAAGCCTAAAATGGAGTAAATGTTCAAAGATAAGAGTTACTAAACATCACAATATAACTAATATAAGAGAATAAGAGAATATGAAGACTTACTCATCCATATACATATCTTTCCTTCCTAATGATTAGGCTCGAAAATGACCAAACCTTAAACAAAAAAGATTACATTCAATAAATTTTTGTATTTACAAGATTAAAAAAAATAATGAATAAAAAATACAAATTAGTGGGATATTTGACGAAAACAAGGAACGAAAAAAGTGTTCATTACTCAATGATGGATTTCTGTTCATATCCAATACCAATAAAGTTCAAAATAATAAGAAATTCTGATACTATAAACCCAATTATGGTGATGGTTGCCAATGTCTTGTGAGAATGAGATTGAGATGTACACTGCAAAAGAGAGATTTTGGGGGAAATCCCTAATTTCTTGAAACAATAAAAAATTTGGAGAAGAAGGTTACCTTTTGATTTAGATGCTTTGGTAGATTAGAGTTTATGGTTTGGTCTTCTTCCATCTATAGCTCAAGCCGACCTCCCCTCAGCTTGACTAACTGTGTACCAAATCTTATTATATTTCTCAAGCAAAACGAAATCGATCAAAAAGAAAAAAGAAAGAATGAATGTATAAAGACTTTCTCTCTCCAATTTTGGGAAAGGAATTCAATCTTCCCTTTTGTTGCTCCAAAATCGCACAGAAAAAGAAGAATCTGACTCTTCATTTCTACTAATTTCACTTTCCATAGAGTTTCTCCGAGGTTTTTGTATGGATGAGCTATCATTGAACACGTTTCAGTTTTATGACCCCCATTGCGAACATATGAATTATAATCTTTTGCTTATGTCACATGCCCTATTCAGGACATACAAATGTATTGCGATTGTGATTAGCCCTCCAACCCAATGAAGTTTCCCTATCCCTAGCCCGATTTGACGAATAAAATGCGATGACGATTTAAACTTGACTCAACATTCCAAAATATGTTCATGCTAGTGATGATCCTTCCCGCTCGATCATTTTCATTAATCCTCGACCCGATTTCGCAACACAAATGCGATGAATGAATGAAGTAGTTTGAAATTGGGTATAATCCATATCGGGATAAGGATGTACCTTACATGTACCTTACATCCTGATATTTGGTCATCCATGGCTCGATTTGTTGGTCAAAGTGCGACGCGTCCAAATGTCTATCTTTTTCTCTCATTGACTGGGGTTAGAGATATCATGAAGAGATTGATGAATTGTCCATCGAGTTATCATAATTTTTGTATTCTAACAAAATTTAAATAATTGATAAGGAATAATATCATTATGGGAAAAAAAACACAAACTCGGGAAGCTCATTTGAAAAGTCAGATTGAAGAGAGTTTATACATTGGTTACATTTATCACCATTGGTCACTATTTATATTGCTTGACAATGGCTCTATGCATGTTCTACTATTGTGTTCTGTATTTCCACACCTAGTGCATCTTTGAGCCCGCACATGTTCTCCTACGAATGGAATCCGATTGACACACGACCTACCAACTATGGGGGTTATTTTTTGTGGTAGGATAATGCATTCCATGTATCCTAGTGGTCTCCTCCACTTCGAAGAATGTCCGGCGAGGGAGATGGGTTCTGTGTATACTAAGATTAGGGATTCCACACTATAATATTGGCTATAAAACGTGTACGGGTAAATGTTCCTTGACCTCGCAACAACTATTGTGCGTGAGTATGGAATCTCCATGTAGTCGAACTTTTTATATGTGCATTGGAGGTTGTTTAAGTTGACGATACCATCCAAGTGACCATCCTTGACAATGAATGTATGACAGTCAATTGGGTTTACCTGGTACCGTCTACCCAAATCGAACTCTTCAACCATTAGCTTTTCACTGTAGTTCGAATATGATGTTGTACAGGAGGCCCAATGGTCTCGTCGATTGAAGAAACATTCCTGAAAGTTCTCTCTAATAAATTCAAGCAAATGCATTATTGGTAGCAGTCTAGCCTCCGCTGTAAGTGAATTGAAACACTTTACACTGTTGCTTATCATGTTGTCCCAACGTTTTGTAGTTTGGTGGACTCAGGTCCGTCGTTCTAATCCAACACTCTCCAGGTATTGTGAAACGACTCCATTCTTGAAACCTTACAGTTTTTCCAAAATATTGTTGAATTCACACACCCTATATGCTCACATTGCATCAAGAAAAACCCGTAATATTGCACCATCCTTGAAGTTCTTTTGTATGTTGCTTCTCAAGTGGTAAGTGCACAATGCATGGAACGTATTTGAGAATACTCAGGCTCCTGCACTTGTTATTCCCTTGTGGTGGTCAGACATAATAACCATGTTTGTGTCCTCCCTTATGTTGGGATTGGTGTCTTAAATCTCTTTTGTATTTTTGTAGTTTGCAAACTCTGTATAAAAAAATGTTATTATTAAAGTAATTGTTATTTTATGAGCATACACTCAATCTAACAAACAAAAATCCTAGTTTATTTATGTAATATAAACCTGTATATAGAGACATACATGTGGGTCATGTTTAAATGATAACCTAAATGATCTGTAGTAGATGGATAAGATTGAGTACCTCATCTTTGTGACACTACGGATACGAATCGCTTTGTAGATGTTACAAGTGTGTAAAGTGCTACAAATGATCTGATCTAAATCATTCATGTGGAGACATATGAGCGGGGTATCCTATACAAAAATTTTGTATAAGATCGAACCACAAAATGACTAGTCTCATTATGTCATACCCTTAATAATAGAGACTTACATTTCACCAGGATGACCATAGGTGACATGATCTGAATCCTGAGTGAGTTGTGAACTCCTACCTATGAAGATGACCCTTTAATTTGCATGGGTTAGAGTTGTCAGATCGTCGACTCAATATGCCTACCATTTTGAGGATTCATCTGATGGGGAGCTGAGAACACAACTACACAAGACAGAATTTACTCCTTCCTTGATGTTGGGGTAAGAGATAAATTGCTCCCTTAACGGTTGATTCCGAGGCTTGAACAATGTGGCCACATCCTCTCTTGGTCCGAGAGGAATTTGGTCATAATTGGACTATGACTTATTGTTCATTAGAGGGATTAGTGATACTTAAGAAATTAGATATAACTATAGGGGCAAAACAGTATTCTTGGCCTACTTGTATTTACAAGTAATTTGTGAAGGGTCATCGCTCTATTGACTGGTTATATCCAATAGACAAAGAAATATATCTGTAGTGCGAATAGTGCAACCGTCGATCTTTAATAGAGTGACCGACAGTTAATAGATGTTGAATAATTTAATCCAATGAGTTTAATTAATTGTTCAAGTACCATTAGAGCTTCAATCTACAGGTCCATAAGGTCTCATCTATAGCTTAATAGGGATTATTGAGAATTAATTTTTGATTAATTTGAATTGTTCAAATTGATTGAGGGAATTAATTATATGTGATATAATTAATATAATGTATTCGATACTGTTGGGGTTGATGCCCTAAATCTCATAGGGTCTTATAGTTTGTAACATTGTATGAACAAACTCATTATGTATCTAATAAAATATGTGATATTTTATTCATAGTCTACAAAATATGTGATATTTTAGTTTCATTAACCACAAACCAATAAACTAACATCCAAGTTTATCTTTGTAACTTAAACATGTACATGGAGACACATAGGTGGATCATATTTAAGTGATAACCTATATGGTTTGTAGTAGATGGATAGAGCTGGATACCTTATCTTGGTGATACTACGAGTATAACTCGCCTTGTAAGTGTTACAATTGTTGTAAAGTGCTACAAATGATCTGATCCTGACCATTCATGTATTAAACTGCGAGCGGGGATATTCTATACAAAGAAGTTTGTATAAGACCGGACCATGAAATTTTTAATCTCATTATATAATGTCGTTCATTATAGAGACTTACATTTCACTAGGATGACCATAGGTAACATGATCTGAATCTTGAGTGAGTTGTGAACTCCTGCCTATATAGGCGGTCCTTTGATTTGTATGAGTGAGAGTGGCCAGATCGCAGACTCAACAAGCCTACCATTTTGGGGATTCATTTGATTGGGGAGCTGGGAACACAACTACACAAGATGGAATTCACTCATTCTTCGAAGCAGGGGTAAGTAAATAAATTGCTTCCTTAAGGGCTGATTCCGAGTCTTGAACAATGTGGCGCTACACCTTCTCCTAGTCCAAGAGGGTTTAGTCATAATATGACTATGATCTATGGTTCATTAGATGGATCAGTGATACTTAAGGAGTTAGAGATAACTACAGAGGTAAAATGGTAACTTGGACCAACTGTACTTACGAGCAATTTGTGAAGGGTCATCGTACTGTTGATTGATTATATCCAATGGATACAAAAATATATTTGTAGTATGAAGAGTGCAACTGTCGGTCTTTAATAGAGTGCCCGACAGTTAACAGATGATGAATAATGTAATTTAGGAGTTTAATTAATTATTCATGTACTGTTGGAGCTTTAAGCTACAGGTCTATGAGGTCCTCTAGGTAGCTCAAAAGGATTTAGTTGAGAATCAGTTTTGGGATGAATTTGATTTTTTCAAATTAATAGAGGGATTTAATTATATATGATATAATTGTCATAATATATTTGATACATTATAGCTTAATGGGAGGAAATAAATTTTTGAATGAGATTCAAATACTAATTGTATGGATGAGATTCATATAATTGAAGTTAGTATAAATGTGATTTATACTAATAAATGATTGAGAGAAATTAAAACTATAGGTCATATTGTATTTGATACAATATAAAAACTCTAAGTTATGTGTTATATTTGATATAACATATAGTTATATATACATATAATAAGTTATATATATATATATATAACTATAATCTAAATTAAATTAATTTTAATTTTAATTTACAAAATTAAACTGAGGGAGTTACAATTCTCTGTCCCTAATTCTATCTCAATTAAACATGCGTGGGGTTGTGGGAGTTTTGGCTGAAGATCGGTATCTTCTTCTCTCTTGTTGCTAACGTAGTAGTAAGAATTAAAAAAATTCTCTCTGTATTTTTTCCCAAGAGCACAAAGAAGAAAATTTGTTTTCTTTTTCCTCTCAAGTTTCTCTCCCTCTTCCCAAAAATATATAGAGCTCACACCTCCTATAATTCTCATCCCCTATAGAGAATACAGAGGTTGACCTCTTGGTGGTGGTCACTTGGTTTTGCTAGAACATTTTGGAAGATCGAGTTTCGAGGAGAGTTCGTGACCAGTTCGAGGGATTACATGAAGAAGTGGTTCTTCAAGAGTAAGTTAATCCCTAATCCTAATTCCTAATTCTTAAAAGCATGCTGTAATTTTATTAAAGATTTTTGTTCTGTAAATTTTGATTATGTGAAATAATTAAAATTTGGGGACGATCCCGCTTCCGTTGCGGATCTCACAGTCTCTTCACTTTATGCATCACTTAAGGTGTTTCATAAAATATGACCATGGAGAATTAGACTCCTTATCAACTATTCCATACACAGTGGAGATAGTTGGTTATTACCGTCAAAACAAACAACCACAAACATGCAACCTTTATATTTACCTTTCAATGTTGCCTATCGACAACTACAACGGAGCCGTGACACAATGCCTATATGCTCACGTTGTATCTTGAAAAACCCGTAATATTGCACCATCCTTGAAGTTCTTTTGTATATTTCTTCTCAAGTGGTAAGCGCACAATGCATGAACGTATTTGGGAATACTTAAGCTATTGCACTTGTTATTCCCTTGTGGCAGTCAGACATAATAACCACATCCGAGTCCTCCCTTATGCATCACTTAAGGTGTTGCATAAAATATGACCATAAAGAATCAGACTCCTTATCAACTATTCCATACGCCAATGGATATAGTTGGTTATTACCATTGAAACAAACAACCACCAACATGCAATCTTTATATTTACCTTTCAATGTTGCCCATCGACAACTACAAGGGAGCCGTGACACAATACCTATATGCTCATGATGCATCATGAAAAACCCGTAATATTGCACCATCCTTGAAGTTTTTTTGTATGTTGCTTCTCAAGTGGTAAGTGCACAATACATGGAACGTATTTAGGAATACTCAAGCTACTGCACTTGTTATTTCCTAGTGGTGGTTAGACATAATAACCATGTTTAAGTCCTCCCTTTTGCATCACTTAAGTTGTTTCATAAAATATGACCATGAAGAATTAGACTCCTTATCAACTATTGCATACGTTAGTGGATATAGTTGGTTATTGCCGTCGAAACAAACAACCATCCAACATGAAACCTTTATATTTACTTTTCAATGTTGCCCATTGAAAACTACAGTAAGACAACAATTAGAATATCCTCGAATAGATTGGCCATACAGCATGAAAATATATTTGAAATGTATTGTATCTTCCATCTTAAGTGATTCACCATAAACATGAAGCATAGCATAAGATTCCTCAGGTGATATCCTATGAAGTGAATAAGCAGCCTCCCACGTATGCAATGATTTACAATAGCTTATATTCACCCCATAGTCTCTCCGCATGTTGTCGCTAATGTGTTTCAGCTTGTAAACACGACCAAGACCTCCTATTTTGTTTATTATTAACTTTCCAATTACTGAAGCAGTTGCATGCTTATGGTCATGGCTTATTAGTGGTTGAGAACATGTATGGACATTGCAATATTTGGAAATTCTAAAGATTTGTCTTTGTTGAAAATAGGGTTTTAACCCTAAGAGGCATTTTTGTCTTTTCACTATACCCTAGGGTTTCCCTCTTTTCCATTTAAATATGTAGCCTCCGTGTATCATATGTATTAAATTATAATAAGAAAATTCTATAACGTGGTTTTTTCTCCCTATACTAGGGTTTTCCACGTAAATTTATGTGTGCATCTTTTCTCTCTATTCTCTTTGCTTTCATCATGGTATCAGAGCATGGAGACGAAACCCTGGCCACCATTGAGGAACCAACAGGAGAATAAAAAAGGCTTTTGGTTGATAACAATGGCACTGATATAGCCATTATTGTTCAAAACGCCATAGAATAGTACTTTTAGACGATTCTCTCACATCTCCACAGAACGAACCAACCGACCAGAGCAAACAACATCGGCATGCCCCAGACGGCTGGATTGCAGCTGCAACCTTCACCAGCTGGCGCGATCTAGCAGCAGTCAACTTCTCAAATCGGTACTGTTCCATCCGTCGACATCATCCTAGTCGGTCCCAGCAGCTTCCAGCCGATTGGCGCGATCCAGCCAAATCTGCCGCAGTTCAAACATGAGTCCAGCCGATTCCAATCGCTCCAAGTCGTGGCTTCCATTCTGCTTAAGCCGATTAGAGTTACGGCTACACCCATCCAGCACCGACCAACACCTGCCCCATATTCCAGCTAGATTTGGGTAAGTCGTCTCCTATGGTTAGAGGGTTTGAGATTGGGGAGTCATCATCTCATTATCTTGGAGGTGGTACATCCAAGATCAATTTACCCAGTTTCAACTCCAAATTAAACAGCAAAACGAAGTCCAGCAGCAAATAGCGGCTCTAGGAAAAGCTCTAGAAACGACCACAAATATTCAGTCAGATCTTCCTTCAAATCTACCAACACACTCAGGATATTCGGTAACCTTTTTCCCTACCTTATCTACAGCTAATTTATTTTCTGGGGCAATAGGAAATTCTATTAGCTTTATGGTAGGGGAGATACTAATTACTTTTTTTGGTCTCAATCCATTAAAATGGCCCTTGAGGGTCGACATAAATTTGGATATTTAACGGGCGAGATACCTAAACCAAAACCAGGTGACCCTTAAGAATGAATATGGAAGAGAGACGACTCTTTACTCGATTTTAGTAGGAAGTATGGAGCCTCAAATTGGCAAACCCCTACTATATGTTACTGATGACGTGTACAAATACAAGTTATTTATGCCACCTTATCTAAATATTGCGGCCAAAAGTTAGCAAATATGTATCGATTGTATGAAAATTAGCCTAGTATTACAATAATTATAAATGATCACAATTACACCCACTAACACCATAAAGATGGAAGACAAGTCGAATTTTACTTTGTTTTGCAGGAGACCAAGTCACCGCTTGCACTAAAGGCTCATGAGAAACTAATCAACACATCTCTATCACAATAAACCCATCAATCAACATTGAAGAGACGATTACCGCAATGATGGCGTAATGTGACAGTCAATCCATAACTGTGTTTCAACTGCATGTGTTAATAAAAACAACACCGCATGCGAACCCATGATCGGAAGATGCAACTGAGCAACGCAAAAGCGGAGGATTGAGACACGTGTACAACTAAAAGTTATGCAGAATTGATGGTCTGATTGCATAACAGAAGGAATAATATCCCTTCATCTTCAGAATTACCATAACGATCAAGTAGGGACCATAAGGCCGGAGTCAAAGATCTATACCTATAAATACCCCATTGATTTCAAAGAAAATATATGCTACGGGATAGGGGGTAAGTGCTGCAAAACTGTTGAGAGAAAAGGCTGAGCTAAGTGCTTAAGAGACAAAATCTAGGAAGAAGACAAGATAAGGTCGAGAGGTGAATTGATCTAATCTGCCAAACGCCAGATTGAAAGCTCTGTGCAAAGATCCCTGCTACCGCTGGAACAAGCCTGAGAGGGAAGCTCTTCCTGCCATCAAAACCATCCTATCCGGCAAGTGAGTTTTCATCGAATCAGTGCCAAGACATTGGCGCTTGTTTGTTTCTGTCTATCTCTTTCATCGTTGTACTTCACTGTTCTTTATCTTTTCATTCACACACCATGTATCAAACGCTTAATAGAGATATTAAATGTTTCGATAGCTTCCATTTACCGTTCTCTGTCTATTTCTGTTCATCTGTCAATCACTTTCTTCATGATGTTTTCTTAGTTCCCTGATAAGCAATATGAATTAACCAAATACTTAATTTATGTTAAAGATATAAAATGCGTTTAGTTAAGGCATACTAGACGACATCATCACCTGTGAGAGCAGAAGTGAAAATGCCATTCGGATCTATCGAGAGAGGATTAGAAGAATGCGTTAACTAAAGCGAGTAGTACTTCCAGACATGGAAGCAACCTTGCATTCATTACGTTAGTCTCTGTTTCACCACAGACATGTGAGAGCGCAACCGATCACTGAGAGGTGTACGCCAAGAGAAAAACAGAACAGTATATGTAGCTTCAATGCGATTAAGAACTTGCGTCGTTTATGTTATTTGTCTTTCTTTTTCTATTCAATTCATAAGACTTACCGCCGCATTCCACGTCTTTGCACAACTTTCACAGCCAGTCTTGGCCCCAGCATCTTGTACATGAAGCCTGTATCTTGTATCATCTAGCTTAGGGTTACTATATTTTTATTTTATTATCGCATCTTTACTGCTTTACTTTATTTTATTGCAATTTATATACCTGTACACACACACTTTTAAACATTGAAAACCTGATCGCATATATCATAAACGTACTACAATAACCTAAACCAGTCCCCGTGTTTGACCTCGAATCACACCAAGAAACTTGCAGTGACATTACACTTAGTTCCATCGTAAGGAAACTTGTGACAGCGCATGACATACTACATGAACATCCATAACTAACGCATATTCAGAAGTAGTATCGCATCATCATGAGCATAGAACATCATACATCCTTACTTATACAAAAAGTCAGTCAACAGCTGCCACTGCACGAGACATTTGGGAGGCCGTCTAGAAGCTTTACTCCAAATGATAAAATGCGTCCCGACTTTATACTTTACGCAAACAAGTCCATGAGTGCAAGTAGGGGACAATGGACGTGATAACTTACTTCAACAAGTTGTCTCTTATCTAGCAAGAAATGGACATTTGTCGTGAGATGATCTGGAATTGTCTATGTGGGGGAGTATTACACTAACAATATGAGGAAACCGTCCGAGTTTATGACTTTCTGGCAGGGCTGAATTCTAAATTTGACACAGTATGGAGTCGGATACTGGGAACTCGTCCGATACCATCCCTGATGGAAGTTTGCTTTGAGAAAGATAGGTCAAGTGCTATGAATAATACACTGGTTTCACAGATAGACTCTGCTGCATTTAAAGTGTCAGGTCCTAGTAGTGATAAGCAAAATGGTAAGCCAACTCTGGTAGTAAACGTTGTAAAAAACCCTGGCACACTAAAGATCAATATTGGAAGCTGCATGGCCGTCTACCGAATGGTAAACGACGTCAGTTAGGTTTTGGATGAGCTCTGGTACATGAATCAAGAACTGGAGGCCGTCAACCTCAAAATCAAGAAACCAATCAGAGTAACTCTAGTACGATGGGTGTAAGTGTAATTGCTCAATCAGGTACTCTTCACTCCTTTGGTCTTGTTAGTATAACTAGTAGCAAGTTGTGGATTCTAAATTCAGGGGCTAAAGATCATTTGACTGGTTCCTCTAATTAGTTTCTTTCATATCAACTAAGTGCTGAGAATGAGAGGATCAGAATCACTAATGAGTCCTTTGCCCCTGTATCCAGGAAAGGCCGTTTGTCACCCTTTGAGGGTTTGGTTCTTCAAGACGTGTTGCATGTGCCTAAAATTTCTTATAATTTGTTATCTATTAGTAAGATTACAAGGGATTTGAGATGTCGAGTTACTTTTTCATCCGATGTTATTTTTTTTCAGGACCTGAACTTAGAGACGACGATTTGCACTGCTTGGCATGATGGGAGGCTCTATTTCCTCACTGAAGATGCTTCATCTAGAATATGTGATAGGACTTGTTTACTTTCATCCTGTTTTTCTACTTCTGGAACTGATTATATGTTATGGCACTATCGTCGTGCACATCCTAGTTCCATTATATGAAATATTTGTTTCCTCATTTGTTTCGCAATGTTAATCTTTCTAAATTAAATTGTGATGTGTGCCCAAACTAAACAACCTCATGCCTCATTATAACTGCAACCTTATAAGCCTTCCAAACCATTCACCCTCTTCTATAGCGATGTTTGGGGTTCGTCATCTGTTACTACCACCATTGGCAAACGGTGGTTTATAACCTTCATTGATGACCATACTAGGTTGACTTGGGTTTTTCTTCTTACCGACAAATCTAAAGTTACATCGATTTTCAAACAGTTCTACAATTCCAAAAAAACCCAGTTCAATGCAAAAATTGCTATCCTTAGAAGTGACAATGGTCAGGAGTTTTTTTAATAATTCCTTTAGAGAATTCTTAGTCTCTAAAGGAATTTTTCATCAGAGTTCGTGTGCATATACTCCCCAACAAAATGGAGTAGCCGAACGAAAAAATCGTCATCTTGTCGAAGTTACTTGATCCCTGATGTTGTCTACTTCTCTTCTGTTCTATTTATAGGTGGATGCTATTCTGATAGCAGCTCATTTGATAAACCGAATGCTTTCCCAGGTCTTAAAATTCCAAACTCCCTTAGACTGTTTCAAAGAGTTCTACCTAGATAACTGACTTATCCTTAATGTTCCACTTCAGGTGTTTGGGTGTGTTGTGTTTTTCCATATCCATGGTTCTAATCGAACTATGTTTACCCCCTAGGCTAAGAGGTGTGTCTTTGTGGGATACCTCCTTCATCAACGTAGGTACAAATGTTACCATCCTTCTTCCCAAAAATATTTTATCGCAATGGATGTGACATTCTTCCCAAAAATACTTTGTCGCAATGGATGTTACCATCCTTCTTTGCCAATAGTTCTCTTCAAGGGGAGAGTACTAGTGAAGAAACTAATTGGGGTCCAAGTCTGTCAATCTTACCTGAACTTGAACCTATTTCTGACATTAGCAGCAATGAACCCATTCTACCTACCAAACAAGTCCCATGGATCACGTACTATAGGAAGAATTTCAGAAAGAAAATAGTGTCGCCTGTTACTACTCCGGCTCTAGTCCATGAGTCAGAACGGTGTCAATTCCAGGTACTAGTAATCCTATCCCTGAAAATGGTAACACTTATGATAAAACTGATGCTTATGTTGAAAATGATGTGAGTAAAGATAGATAAGACAATGACGACACTAATGACTGTACCGAGTACGATGTGACTGATACAAGTGATGATAGTTGTGAAAAACCGCGTCCAGCAGAAAACATTGTTGAAGGTAAGGGAGATACTTCTGAGGATAAGAAACATGAGTAAGAGACTGAATGTAGTGGGGAGTCAGAGGAGAAGAAAGATCATGATGCCTCTCTTGATCTTCCTATTATCTTAAGAAAAGTTACAAGGTCGCTTACGAAATACCACTACAGAGTTACTTGTCTTATAGCAACTTGTCTCCCGTGTTCAAAGCCCTCACTACGAGCCTAGACACAGTTACAATACCGAACAATATACATACATCAATGGAGATTCCCGAATGGAGAGCCACAATCATGGAGGAAATAGGGGCACTTGATAAAAACAACACTTGGGACCAGGTCTTTTCCAAAGGGACACAAAGCAGTTGGGTACAAATAGGTGTTCACCATTAAATATAGGCCTGATGGAACAATTGATAGGTACAAGGCCCGATTAGTTTGCTAGAGGCTTTACTCAGATCTTCAGAATAGATTACTTCGAGACATTTTCACCTATAGCAAAGTTGAACATAGTACGTGTTCTTCTCTCAATGGCGGTTAATAAAGTATGGTCTCTTCATCAGTTTGATGTGAAGGATGCCTTCCTTAATGGATAATTAGAAGAAGAAGTGTACATGAGTCCTCCCCTAGGATTCGAGAAATAGTTCAATCACCAAGTATATAGACTAAGGATGTCCTTGTATGGGTTGAAACAGTCTCCGAAAGCATAGTTTGGCAGATTTACTACCTTTGTGAAATCACAAGGGTATAGTCAAGGATACTCAGATCACACCCTCTTTACAAAGAAATCAGTATTCGAGAAAATTGTAGTGTTGATTGTGCATGTAGATGATATTGTCACTTTAGGTGCTGATGATTTAGAAATTAACAGATTGAAGAGGAAAATGGTTGAGGAATTTGAAATAAAGGACCTTGAAAAATTGAGGTACTTTCTCGTAATGGAAGTGGCTCGGTCAAAAGAAGGGATTTCGGTTTCTCAACGAAAATATATTCTAGATTTGCTTAAGAAGACAAGTATGACAGGCTGTAAACCAGTGGACACTCCTATGGAAGTTAATGCTAAACTCAATAACTTGAGTAACAGTGCTTCGGTTAGTAAGGAAAGATATCAGTGGCTTGTTGGGAAGCT
Organism: Benincasa hispida; assembly: GCF_027475165.1. Classification (NCBI taxonomy): domain Eukaryota; kingdom Viridiplantae; phylum Streptophyta; class Magnoliopsida; order Cucurbitales; family Cucurbitaceae; genus Benincasa; species Benincasa hispida. Next base: position 97,405,069 of record NC_143486.1, read on the forward strand.
AATCTATCTTTCCCATACCAGACCAGATATTGTATATGTAATCAGTGTAGTTAGTCAGTTCATGTAGTCTCCTTACGAAGAACATATGAGAGTAGTGGAGTACATCCTGAGGTATTTAAAAACATCTTCAGGTAGAGGTTTGATGTCCAAGAAGTCCGACAGACATTGCATCGAGGCATACATAGATGCAGATTGGGCAGGTTCTGTGGTAGATAGAAAGTCAACATCAGAATACTGTACCTTCATATGGGGTAACCTCGTTACATGGAGGATTAAGAAACAAGGAGTTATTGCCAGAAGTAGTGCCGAAGCTGAATACAGGGTTATGAGTCTGGGGATATGTGAGGAAATTTGGCTGGAAAAGGTCCTGAATGATCTCAATCAAGGACATGATGGTCCGATGAAACTCTATTGTGATAACAAAGCCGCAATAAGTATAAAAAACAACCCAGTACAACATGACAGAACGATGCATGTGAAGATTGATAGACATTTCATCAAGGAGAGACTTGACAGTGGCAATATTTATATTCTCTATATTTCTTCCAATCAACAGATTGCAGATGTTCTGACAAAAAGGCTTCCTAGATAGTTCTTTAACTCTTGTATTAGCAAGTTGGGCCTCATTAATATCTACGCTCCAACTTAAGGGGGAGTGTTGAAAATAGGGTTTTAACCCTAAGAGACATTTTTGTCTTTTCACTGTACCCTAAGGTTTCCCTCTTTTCTATTTAAGCATGTAGCCTCTCTGTATCCTATGTATCAAATTATAATAAGAAAATTCTATACAATGGTTTTTTCTCCCTATACTACGGTTTTTCACATAAATCTGTGTGTGCATCTTTTCTCTCTATTCTCTTTGTTTTTATCAGTCTTCGATCCATTCGTACTGCTTGTAGTCTCCAGTTGCAACCAGCTCCTTTATATGCCACTATGAGTAGTTTTTTCAACGACTTCAAGACACAAAATTCAAAGTTATCTCTGATCGTAGATATTGCCAATTCATCTTTAAGCGCATCCTTGGATAAAACTATTCCCCAGCGCATCCTTGGATAAAAATATTCCCCCTTCCTGTATAAGTTGTCTTGTTTGTTCCTGTGATGCCATGTTTGGATAACATGGTTAGGATGGGTAAGATGGTCGTCTTGACATAAACGGGGTAGGTTGTGTACTTTGTTTGGATGGTGCATTTGATGTCTCAGCTTTGTTCGTCTTTGAAGTGAATCTGTGACTGTAATCGAATGTTGACTCCCACCCACCGGTACCCACCCAATATTGGTAGGTGTTTTCCACGGGAAGGGAAATGTATTGGTCCCAGGAATGTTCGTGACTTGCTAAGTCCATCGTGTGTTTGTTATATGGAATAAAGTTCCATTCATATGGATGTGACCCGTGATTATAGAGATCATTGTCTTCAAAATCAGCCACATCGACAAATGAATTGTATACATTTTCATAAATGGGATCCACATTATTTCTCTGCTATTTTCATGTTGTTGCTACACATAGATGAATACTTGACATATGTTCGTGTGCCATGATGAACTCAACTTCTTCGTCGTCCCTAATATAAATGAGGGGTGACAGTCGGGTAAAGTTTTCCTTGAATGCAATATCAATGTCATGTTCATTCTTGTCTATACCAACAACATTGTATATACGATCCAGTAGTTCAGTATACTTTTTTGTTGTCAGTACTAGTATCCCTTTAACCATCTTAGATATGTATAATATTTGGTCCTTGTTCCACTGAGCACCAAAATGAGTGTACAATCCTCGCATGCAAGCATAACCCGATTAATATCCATATATAAAAATCAGCAATCAAGTAACATATTATTCTTCAAATATCATACCTTACTGGTGGTGTCATTAAAAAAGAAATATACGTTAAATTAGAAGTATGAACAAAGCTGATTGGCCAATATAGTCTTAGAAAGAAGACAGTTGCGAAACACAAGGGTTGAGGTTTAATGTAACTCAAACACCACCACTTCATAATTTTAGTGAGTTTGTATTGGATGGGGAAGGATACCGTGGGGTATGATGTCAAATAAATTAAGGTGTTCATTACATGAAATGATATGCAATAAATTGTAGTGGTTTAAGGTTGGTGATTGTGATTAAGTAAAGTCAACATCTCGATTGCAATGTGTTAATGTATCGGTACTTTAAGTTCGAACTAAATGACCCAAATATGAATCACGATTTCATCTTGCAATGTAAAGTTCCACTGCGAATGTAATAAATATTAATGAGAGGTCAATTAAATGGACTATTGGGGTTGTTCATTGCGATAATGATGCATAGTTTCCCCAACACAATTTCAATGTTGATGTGACTACGTCATCATTAAGCAGCACATGTTCAATGCATAATGACATCGCAATGGGTGAATCGCGATGTGTTGACCTATCACGATCAGATAATTGTTCGGTTATCACATTCGTTTAGAACCAAACCATCGACAAATATTAATTACCACTGACAACGGGTAATCATTGGTGATAAGATCTAGGTTTGGGGGAGATGAAACGACTTTAAAGTCATTCCTATTTTAACGGGATGAAAGCTGCATGGATTTTGGTACGTCCCGTTTCGATTTCTCATCTCAGACATATTTTACAATGGCTCCCTAGGGTTTTAATGATGGAGATTTTAGTCCAGATGATGGATTGTTCAACTCCTACTCGTCGAACGTCCCTGAGTACTGGTGTGACTAAAGGGATTTAAATCCCAGCGAAAGCGTGTGATCGTGTTTTTTAATTTCTTGAACAAATTAAAAATACAAATAATCAAGAAAAGGTTAAGAATCATACCTTTGCCGATCCACAATTGCACAACGAAATCTCCTCTTGAAACTGGTAGTCTCCTTTTTGAATTCTTCTATTCCACGAGATTTTCTTTGCTATGATTCTAGCAAGAATTTGGCTTGTGGGAATCACTTCTTGAAAAAATGGAGGGAATTGAGAAGAAAAAAATTCTTAAAACTTTTAAAAGGAAATTAGGAGAATTTTTAGAGAGAGAGTTTCAGAGTAATTGTAGAGATTTTTATTTTAGAGAGTATGTCCTATGACTTATGAGGGCTCCCAAGGGCCCTATTTATAAATCTCAATAGTTACTCCTAATCCTATTGAGATAACTCTTCTACGGAGATTTTAAATAAATATTTAATAATATCCAATATTAATAAATATCTACCTAAAAATATCTCATATTAAATAGTTTAAAATATTTAAATCACATTTAACTATTTATCTCCTGCAAAATCTTTAGTTTGAATCTCATCCAAATTAAGTAATTAATTATTTGAATCCAATTCAAAATAATTAGTTAATTCTTCCCCCAATTATTTAATTCAAATATTATTTAGATTAAATAACTTAACAATATGGATCTTATCCAAATAATTAATTATTTGAATCATATTCAAACAAATCAATTCTCCCATTATCTACTTAATTCAAATCTTATTTAAATTAAATAGCTTATTTATTTATATGGATCCCATCCAAATAAATAAATAATTATTTGGATCATATTAAAATAAATTAATTCTCCATATCATAAAGTTATAGTTTGAATCTTATTCAAATGAACTTTATAAAAAAATCATGTAATTAACTGTATCAAATATAATTCTTTCAACATATTTGATTCTTATAGATCTGTGGTGAGCTAACAAAAGAACTTATAAACTTACAAATTATAAACTCTAATGATCCAAGATTAATTAATTAAGCTCTTTAGTTAAATTATAACTTTAATTCATTAACTACGGGGAAAACCACTGTAGACTTGTAGTTGAACTCTTATGCACTAAAGGACAAGTAGTATCCATGGATATAGTTAATATCAGCAAGTTGATCATTCATGAGCTGTTCATAATTATAGCGGTTCAAATATCCACTTTACCCTTGTAACTACATCTTTTTCTTAAGTACTATTGATTCCTCTAATGAAGAATTTGTTTATGATCTAACCATAAACTTAGTCCCTCTCAGGCTAGCAGAAGGAAGGCCTTCTGTTCAAGACCCGAAACCAATATCTAAGGGAACTACTCATCTACTTACCCTATGGGAGAATGAGTGAATTTCATCTTGTGAAGTTATGTTCCTGGCTTCCCATTTAGTCAAGTCCCCAAAATGGTAGGCTTATTGAGTCGGTAACTTGGGCCACTTTCAACCGTGCAAATGAAAGGACTGACATCACAGACAGGAGTTCATAAATCACTCGAGATTAAGATTGAGTCGCACACGATCATCCTACGGAATATTGATCTCATCAATTAACGGATTTACAATGAGAGATTAAATATTTCGCATTGGGTCTAACCTCATCCATATACTATAAATCTTTAGTTTATTTTTTAAATATGATCTATCTCGTATGTCAACTACAAACTATTTAGAACTACATATAATAACCTTAGATTTTTTCGGTTAATGGATAAATTAATCTTGCACAATTAATAATTAATTTAATCAACTAATAAATTACAAGGCTTCAGGGCACAAGTCCCAACAATGACATGTATGACCCTTTTACTACGTCATACTCTTCCAATGCTGAGAAGTCATCGGAGTTTCGAAGCTCATTGGAGGACGACTCTAAATCCTTTGAAGAATTCCTAAAGTTAAGGAAAACTGTCATAGAGCAGGCACCGACGACAATCTCTGACTCCACTTCATCCAATCCTAACTGTGCCCCGTTGTCTTCTTCTGATGAAACATCGACTGAGGAGGAACACTCGGGGTCCGAGTCTGATTCAACTACGTACTTCAGTGAACGATCCCATGCGTGCCTCACCAGAAGTTATAGTCATTTCATCAGACTCTGATAAATTCGACTACGGGATACCAAGTGTCGAATTTGACTCTCCCGCCGATCTGCCGACTCCATCATCTAACTCTCCGACACCGATTACAACCATCGACTTCGACAAATGATTCTAACTTCTACTATACCGACACCGACAGTTATTCCGATCTGCCTTACTGAAGACTATTCGAACAAATTTTTTCTTCTGATTTTATGTTTTAGGTTGGTTCATGTAATCGTCTAATGTGGGGAATGGTTTAGATGCTCTTTTTTTTTCTTTTTTTTTTTGATGATAACACTTACCAGTTATTCCGATCTGCCTTACTGAAGACTATTCGAACAAATTTGGTTCACGATTCAGTTGGTCATCCATTCCATCCTTTCCCATGTGATTAACTTCGTCAACTATGTAGCCTGAAACGCTAAGAAGCCACTATTCCCCTTTGCCGTGGGCACCCATACTGCATTCATCACCCTTATGGACAATAGTGTGTCTTATATCTGCTTCACGTGCGCCTTCAATATCCACTTCTATTTCATTGAGATGAAACATAGTTGTACTTTGATCGATACAAGTGTTGATCGATTGGAACTCGGACCCTTTACTTCGCACAAGATTTCGTACATCGATATGAGGTACATCATGTACCTATGGATCGGTGTGTATTACAAATTTAATTCGAAAAACATAGTACACTTTACGTTTCAAATAGATAATGGAAAATGAAAAAAATAACGATACCTTACTCAACTCTCGAATTATTGACATCACATTAGCAAGTTTCAACTTCACTGCAGATAAATCAGCGTCTAATCTCTCAACGTGTTCTTTAAGTCCAGAGAGCTCTTGTACGATCGCATTGTACTGGTACAATGGAACGTTTACACCTTCATGTTGATTCTTGTACAATGTTCATTTCCCCAACGCCATCGTCTTGGTATCCACCGACATCCATGAATCCACCAAGATTCTCATCTAAAAAATCCTGGATGTCAGCATCACTCGTATCTCGATGGAGAAGTAAGTTAGCAACAACATCGTGTACGAGTCTATCGCTCACTGTTGCCTCCCAGAAACTACGTTTCGAAACAGATTCATATATGGACACTACTACCTCCAACTACAACACATGTATCAGTAAATGAACAATCCTA